>NC_081565.1:49299819-49313485 GCF_022355385.1 Mustela nigripes
TCAGCAGGGAGCCTGCTTCCTTCTCTCTCTCTCTCTCTGCCTGCCTCACCATCTACTTGTGATTTCTCTCTGTCGAATAAATAAATAAAATCTTAAAAAAATAAAATAAATAAAATGAATCAATTAAAAAAATTTTTAAAAAATCAATAAAATGGGGCACCTGGGTGGCTCAGTGGGTTAAGACACTGCCTTCGGCTCAGGTCATGATCCCAGGGTCCTGGGATCGAGTCCCGCATCGGGCTCTCTGCTCTGCAGGGAGCCTGCTTCCTCCTCTCTCTGCCTGCCTCTCTGCCTACTTGTGATCTCTCTCTGTCAAATAAATATATAAATTCTTTAAAAAAAATCAATAAAATAACAGATGTAAAGCTCTCAAAGCCAATGGTCTGCCTATTTCCCAAGTGGTGTAGCAAGTGTTAAATTACAGAACTTGATGTGCATGGAAGCAAGGAAGCCAATGTCCAGCTTCATGAAGTGGGGCATTATGGGCCTAGACTGACCAGTCAGCACCCAGCTGCCTGCCTGTCTGTTTGAGGATGTTTTGACTATGAGCCAAAGCTCTACATTTTCCATTCCTGTTTTCTAGGCAGGCCTGGGCCCAGGAAATAACTAGTTGGGTAGCCCAGAAGAATGAGATGTTCAGGGATGCCTAGGTGGCTCACTCCATTAGGTGTCCGACTTGATTTCAGTTCAGGTCATGATCTCAGGGTCCTGGGATTGAGCCCTGCACTGGGCTCTGTGCTCAGCACGGAGTCCGCTTGGGATTCTCTCTCTCCCTCTCCCTCTGCCCCTCTCCCTGCTCGTACTCTCCCTCTATCTCTCTCTAAAAATAAATAACTAAAATCTTTAAGAAAAAAGAAAAAGAATGAGGGGTTCAGAGGCAGACTGGAGTTAGACTGCTGCAGACTTGCATTAAAGGAGGCGGACAGAGATAAGAAGTGAGAACCACACCTCATGACTGGGGCACAGTTCCGGGTAAATAATGGTTTACATATCACATACCTTCGAGTTTACAGAGTGTTCATAAACACCGCTTCCTCTAAGCAACACAACCGCTCTAGTTGGTGAGTATGGGTTCTGTCTTGTTTCACTGAAGAGGAAGCTAAGTGTGGTGGCCATGAGATACACCTCTCAGATATCCTTCCAACTGCAGGAAGCAACAGACTGGAGGGCCCTCCTATGTTGTGAAATGCACCACGATGTATTTGAGCTAAGACCATGCTACCCATGGGCTGCCCCAGGCCAGGGGTGGGGTGCACAGGGTTCTAAAGGCAGGCTCGTTCACTGGAGATGGGATTTCTCTGGAGAGCTGAGTGCTCCCCACCAGCCTTGCTGAATTTTCCTTAGAAAACACTGTGAACTAACATGCTTCTGCTCACCCACAGTTCCTTCCCTCTCTTCCTTGCTGCGGGTGAGCCCTACAGCACAGTCCGAGGGCTCTATCAACCTCTCCTGGTTCCCTCCTATTTTCTCTTAGAGGCATTTCTTGCAAGTTGGATACTGTTTGGGCATCAAACAGAGATCTGGATGATTCTAGGCTGTGCTTCTAATCAGTGCACTATATTGTCTTTCTTTTCATAAAATTCATTTTATTTTATTTTATTTTTTAAGATTATTTATTTATTTATTTGACAGAGAGAGAGATCACAAGTAGGCAGAGAGGCAGGCAGAGAGAGAGGAAGGGAAGCAGGCTCCCTGCTGAGCAGAGAGCCCGACGAGGGACTCGATCCCAGGACCTGAGATCATGACCTGAGCCGAAGGCAGCAGCTTAACCCACTGAGCCACCCAGGCGCCCCATGAAATTCATTTTAACTGGAGTCATTAGATGGGCCCATCATTTTTTGACTAGCTTGCTGTTATTTTTAATTCTTTATTATATTTACATTTATGTGATTATGTCTGGCATATTCCATAGGCATATAAGTTAAAATTATTTTATCTTCTTAAAAATATAATTGTAATTTATTAAATTATGGCCAATCACTATTCTTTTTTTTAAGTTTATTTATTTATTTTTTTTAAGATTTCTTTTATTTATTTGACAGGGATCACAAGTAGGCAGAGAGGCAGGCAGAGAGAGAGGAAGAAGCAGGCTCCCCGCTGAGCAGAGAGCCCGATGCGGGGTTCAATCTCAGGACCCTGAGATCATGACCCGAGCCAAAGGCAGATGCTTAACCCAGGCGCCCCCCTTTTTTTTTCTCTTAAGTAGGCTCTCACAGCCCTGAGATCAAGAGTTGCTTGGTCTACTGTCAGAGTCAGTAGGCGCCCCGAGGCTTTATTAAATTATGTAAACTTACAAGATTCAGTTTCACAAAGCTTTCTGTTTAGTTTATGTGCAGACTTTGAGGTTTCTTTTGTTATTCTTTTTTAAAAGATTTTATTTGTTTACTTATTTTTAAGTAAACTCTATGCCCAATGTGGGCCTTGAATTTACAACCTTGAGATCAAGCACTGCATGGCCTACTGAGTGAGACATCTAGGCGCCCCCTATTGTTGTTCTTTGTTAACAATTGCCGTCTACGATTCTTCATCCCACTTTTCATCGTCCTTATTAATGTTCTGGGGTTTGTAATTATGCTGGTCAACCTAGAGATTCTAGGAATGTACACAGGCCAGAAAAACTACTATTTGCAGGTCACCCTTATGGTTTGGCAGAGAATGTCATAATGCTAGTCAAAGGAGGAAGCTGTGTAAGTCTCTTGAAATGGTGTCACCAGAAGAATGAGGACATTGTAAGCTGGGAGCTTGACACCATACAACATAGAGTGGGGTGGGGGGAGGGGAGGCAGAAGCATCAGCAGGTTCTTCCTTCTAGGCTCTTCTTGGAACTGGCCAGCAGCAATCCGGGAGACTGTTGGCTTGAGTTCCCAGAATTCCTTTGGGACTTCATTTTGAATGGACAGAATGTTTTGTCAGAACGATTAGGGCTTCCTTCCTAAAGTGTTCTTGGCTGGGAAAGAAAGCAAGAATGCTTCAGTGTTCTAGGAATTGTTGGCCCTGAAATGATGCATGGAAGAAGGATGACAGGATAAGGGTGGTGGAGGAGATTTTGAGCAACTTGAAGAGCTGAGTCTTTTCAACCCTCATAGCAGCTGACCTGAGCATTATAATACTTACCTCTTGCTCATATATCCTTACAGGTAGGAAGTGTGGCTAGAGAATAGGAATGTGTCAAAGGCAGAACGGCCAAAGGAAAGTGAGAGCTTGAGCAGCAGCTCTTGGTTTGGTGAAGAAATGAAGAAAGTCTCTTTAAGGGGGAGTGGAAGAGGGAAAGCAGGTTTCCCATTGAGCAGGGGGCCTGATGAGGGGCTTGATCCCAGGACCCTGAGATCATGACCAGAGCTGAAGGTAGAGACCTAACCATCTGAGCCACCCAGGCACCCCTAGGCTGTGCTTCTAATCAATGCACTATATTGTCTTTCTTTTCATGAAATTCATTTTAACTGGAGTCATTAGATGGGCACATCATTTTCCTACCAGCTTGTTATTTTTAATTCTTTATAATATTTACTTTTATGTGTATATAATTATGTCTGGCATATTCTGTGGGCATATAAGTTGAAGTTATTCTATCTTGTTAAAAATATAATTGTACTTTATCAAATGATGATTAGCAGGAATTTGTTCTGTGTACAAGTGCCACACACACACACACACACACACACACACGGATCAATATTCCCTTTCTGCTTTATAACGTCAGAAGCCTCAGACAGTAACTGTATTTGGAGCTCTCCAAAAGCAGGGGTCATGAATTTTCCACCTGTTGTTTTGGTTGCATGACGGGGCCTCCTTGAATACGTGTATTGTTCTTTTGGGTGCCATGAAAAATGTGTCATGCATGCTGTTCTTTGTGTATTAACCTTGTATCCTGCAATAATCTTTCCTATAATCACTTACTAGCTCTAGAAATTCTTTTTGCATTTCTTTTGGGTTTTCTACATAGACTACCATGTCATCTGTGAACAAAGACAGTTTTATTTCTTCCTTCCCAAACTGTATACATTTTATTTCCTTTCCTTGTTTTAATGTATTAGCTAGAACTTCCAGAACAATATTAAAGGAAATGGCGGGAGGGGACATCCTTCCCATGTACCCGATCTTTGTGGGAAACCTTCAAGTTACTCACATTTTGAAGCTTTTTGTTTTTAAAATTTGTTATGCTTTCTGCCTACAAAAATAGAAATTTAGGCTCATTATGCATTTTCAAATGTTTTTAGAAATATGTGATATGAAAAATGGGAGGGTTTTTTTTGGTCCCTAACCACCTACCTCAAGTTACCATTGTCAGTTATTTGATATGTCTCTCAAGATGGCATACATTGTGGGGCACCTGGGTGGCTCACTTGGTTAAGAATCTGACTCTTCAGAGGTACCTGGGTAGCTCAGTGGGTTGGGTCTCTGCCTTCAGCTCAAGTCATGATCTTGGGGTCCTGGGATCGAGCCCTGCATCGGGCTCTATGCTCATCAGGGAGCCTGCTTCCCCCCCACCCCAAATTTCTGCCTGCTTGTGATCTCTCTCTCTCTCTGTCAAATAAATAAATAAATAATCTTTCAAAAAATCTGACTTTTCAGCTTAGCTCATGATCTCAGGGTCATGAGATCAAGCCCCAAGTTGGGCTCCATGCTGGGTACAGAACCTGCTTAAGATTCTCTCTCTTCTTCCTCTGCATCCCCCCTGCACATGTGCTCTACCACTCTCTCTCAAACAAAACAAAACAAAACAAAAATACATACTTTGTAATTTTGAAACAAATTATTTGTGTATATCTCTGACTAAAAATAAATTGCACCACAAACTGAGATTTCTCAGTAGTTTGGAGTATAGGTATCAAGCTAGGTGTATGTTTGTGTGTAAAAAAGAGAGAGACACACACATTTACAGAATAAATGTGATAAAATCACCCTTACTCATTTTCTGGGAAATGCTCTTCAGTTCTTGATTTCTATCTTTCATAGGAAATGGTATTATGAATTAGGTATCCAGATCATTTATTTAACATGAATATGTTAAAATTTACTTCAGTTACAGAGCGCCCAAATAAGAATTATCTATAAATAAATAGATAAATTAAGTAAGTGACAGGTTATAAGTTGTGACCCACATATGTTCTCACCTGTTGGGGAGCTGTGAAGAACATGATGGCCTATGTGTGGCTTCTGGCCCAGGATCCTTGAAGTTCTTACAAATACATGAAGGGGAGGAGTCATGTCTTAGATGCTTAGCAAAGATGCCCTGGAAGAATTAGGAAGAATTCTTAAGGAAATGATTGGTTGGGAGACCTCTTATGGAAGTGAAACCTTGTGCCCTTGGGGATGCCCCACCACCAAGGTGTTCTGGAGGTTGGTACTGGCTGGTTGGGAATGCATGTTGCTTGGAGAAGGCAGGTGGAGAGACCTAAAGGGGACTAGGAATGGGTCTGTTATCTTGCTGCTGCCTCTGCTCAGTTTGTACTCCCATACCCAACTTTTTCAGAACATTTGAGAGAATATGCCTTCGTTCATGAATTAGACTTGCAGTTTTGAGACTTCCTAACCAGCCATCTCCAAGCAGCTATGGGGCCTCCTGACTCAGGTACTTGTGTAACATTCTCAGGTGGATTTTCTAGGACAGGTAAGCTCTACCCAGTTATTAGCTTTCTGTAATCAAGTTGCTAGGTACAGTTTAGCAATCATCAGTGACTCCTGCAGCTAGGTATTTAATTTTTGAGCATTAAGTTCAACCTTAAAAAAGTATTCACTATAAAGGCTTCTTATTCTGTCACAAATAATATAGTTCATTTAATTAATTAATTAGTTAATTAATTAATTTCCTGCAATATAGTTCATTTTAGAGAATGGAGATAAACTATATGAAAAAATGAACTATAATACTCCCACCAAATGATAACTATAATTAACATTTTGGTAGATTTCCTTGTAAAATTCCCATACTTTAATAACCTTTCAATAAATATTTTATAGTTACATCAGAAAGTTATCCTTCCTCTTTTTATTTCAACTTAGGGATAGCTATGATGTTTCTTTCTATGTTTTGTTTCTTTTTCTTTTTTTTTTCTGCAGACTTGCTATATTATTTGTATTTTTCAAAGACAGTTGACCATAGGGTACCTGGGTGGCTTAGTTGGTTAAGCCTCTACCTTCAGCTCAAGCCATGATCCTGGGGTCCTGGGAGGGAGCCCCATGTTGGGGTCTCTCTGTTCAGCAGGGAGTCTCCCTCTCTCTCTCCCTCTGCACTCCCCCCCCCGTTCGTGTTTGCTCCCCCAAATAAATAAAATCTTAAAAAAAAATGCAGTTGACCATGAATTATTTTTATTCTTCTTAATGACAACATTGAGGGTTTTAAACATCTGAATCCTTATATTCTGGATAGACACTGAGAGCTATGATGTTTATTTATGAAAGTATTAAGATCATTCTATTACCTACAGGTTGAGAAGCAGATGAAAAATCGGTTTACTTTGGTTATTTAAACATATGTTTTGTCCAACTGGCATTCTTTTTTACTTAGATTTTTTTTTTAGGAAGGTGATGTTTTAAAAAGAGCTTTATGTTGATCCCCAGACAAAAGTTCTTGGACTGCGCTTAGCACTGCTTTAGTTTGAACAGAAAAGAGGCTATGGGGGGTGCCTGGATGACTGAGTTGGTTAAACATCTCTCCCTCTTCCATCTTCCATCTTCCCTCTGCTCATGCTCTCTCTCAAATAAATAAATAAAATATTAAAAAAAAAAAAGAAACAGAAAGAAAGAAAAGAGGCTATACTATTTCTATCCTCTAAATTTCAACCTGGGTTGTTTCTGTATTCCCTCCTTGAATTTTTGTTAAGTCTTTGTATCTCTCTCTCTCTCTCTTTTTTAAGATTTTATTTATTTATTCATGAGAGACAGAGAGAGAGAGAGAAAGGCAAGGGAGAGGCAGGCTCGCCGCTTGAGCAGAGAGCCCAATGGGGGACTTGATCCCAGGACCCTGGGACCATGACCTGAGCCAAAGGCAGATGTTTAACCAACTGCACCACTCAGGCACCCTGTAAGTCTTTTGTTTTCTAAGAGATTTATTCAACTGAAGGATCATATTACTCAGAATGGAGTTATGTAGGTAACTGGGTAACAGAAAGGAGGTACATGGACACATAGCTATAGAAAATTTAATGTTCAAATAATACTGATAATATAAACCTACTTTCATGAAAGTATAAGATTAGATAAATACATTTACGTAGAACACATATAGATATGCTGTAATCCAAAATATTACCAGTTGTTATCTCTAGGTGATAGAGTTATGGGTGATTATTATTATTTCATTGAATTTTAGATTTAAAGTTTTTTCAATAGGCATATATTACATTTTTCACATATTATTTTTTTCTCACATATTATTTTTATAATCAAAATTTTATGGTAAGATCCTAGGAGCAGATTGATTGATCAAAAATAAAATAACACTTCAAAAAAGGAAATTGCATTTATTTCCAACATATTCTCCTTCCCAATAACTCTCCTCCTTATCTAAAACTTTTGTCAAACTAAGTGCTATGTGGTTTCCTCAACTCTGAAATGGTTTTGAGGAGCAGAGAATTTGTAAAAAGAGCAGAGTGGGGGGGCACCTGGGTGGCTCAGTGGGTTAAGCGGCTGCCTTCCGCTCAGGTCATGATCCCAGTGTCCTGGGATCGAGTCCCACATCGGGCTCTCTGCTCAGCAGGAACCTGCTTCCTCCTCTCTCTCTCTCACTGCCTGCCTCTCTGCCTACTTGTGATCTCTGTCTGTCAAATAAATGAATAAAATCTTTAAAAAAAAAAAAAAGAGCAGAGTGGGAAGAGGAATAAAACACCAGCATGTATGATATGCATGACATTCAATTTAATTCAGCTGTATATTACCTAAGTACATATGTATTTAGTTCTTTGTCTGCATTTTCAAGATTATATTTTTCAATCTGTAAAACCAGCCCAAAGCCCCTTAATGTGGGAGAGGAGGGAACAGAGTTTTTTTGGGTCCATATTCCATAACCATCCTGTTATAACTAATCAGAATCTAAGAAATGAGTGTAAATGGTGAAGGGGGGGGTATGGTGGTAGTTGGCTGATCTACATCTCAGTTTCAGAAAATGGTCCTTTCTCCTGGGACGGTAGATCAGAATGGTTTTAGTTTGCTAAAGTCAAACATGAAAATTTCAGCAGCCTTGGGAAAGCAATGTAGCTATCATAGATGGCATTTTCAACAGCATAACTTTGTGTCACATATCTTTTTTATTTTAACTTTTTTTCATTTCAGTGTTCTAACATTCGGAGATCATCAATGACAGGTTTATGTTGCTTTGTTTGTTTTGATCAGTTAAAATGACATCAGAATTACTTAGCCCCAGTCTGGTCTTAAATTTTAGGTCAGCTCTGAATTCTTTTTTTTTTTTTTTTTAAAGATTTTATTTATTTATTTGACAGACAGAGATCACAAGCAGGCAGAGAAAGGGGAAAGCAGGGTTCCTGCCGAGCAGAGAGCCCGATGTGGGGCTCGATCCCAGGACCCTGGGATCATGACCTGAGCCAAAGGCAGAGGCTTTAACCCACTGAGCCACCCAGGCACCCCTGAATTCTTGATGAATTTTGTAGTATTTGTATCAGCACGTTTCTGCATATCTAGTGAACTTGGGAGATCATGATATACCCCTTTGTCTTTACTTAGGGAAGCTTTTTGGATTTTTCTGTAATAAAATATTAAGTTGAATGTAGAACTTTAGTTAATTGGCTCAGATCAAAGGAATGACTCATCCTTGGATGACACAAACTGAACTTCACCTTGAGTTTCATTCTACTGCTCAGAGGGTGGGATGATTCTGGAAGTGGCCCTGGCAGTGGTTGGTAAAGTCATGTTTCCCCTAACTTTCTCAGTTCTTTGTTGACTCATCAAGAACTGTTCATATTGGCCCTGTCAGAAGCCAGGCTAGGAAAATAATCTTTGCCCAATCACATTCCAGAGCTAGGATGTGGAATGACAGTGGATATAATAGCTAAGTCACTCCTGAAACTTTTGGCTCAGTCATCTTCCAAAATTAACATACTTAAACAAAAATAAAACAAAACAAATCACTCCTTTCCTGCCCCTACTTCCTACCTTCCTAATAGGAAGACTCAAACATGGAAGGATCAGGCCACAAGGACAGGTTTTCCAAGAACAGACCACAGGGACAGCTGTGCCTGGCCACAGATTTTTGCTTCCGACAAAACTTCTGAGGCAGCCATCTGAAGAGTAAGGAGGTGCTTGGACTGAAGGTCTGTGCCCCAGGCCATTTTCATGCACACAGAAGCATGAGAGACCCACCGAATAGATAACCAATCGGGCTTCTTCCTGATCTAGAATTCCATGGCTGTCATCTGGGCTTTGTGGCTGCAAATTAAAATGACCTGATTACAATTCTTAACTCCTGAGGAAGAGCAAAAAGGATATAAACGTGGTAAGCACAGATCTGATGTCCTTGGGGAACTGATCAAGCCTAGAGACTGACACACAGGTCGTATATGGGAGAAGGGGGTGGGGGTGGGGGGGTGGTGTGTGTGTGTGTGTGTGTGTGTGTGTGTGTGTGTGTGTGTTGGGGGCAGACTTCGTATAGCCTTCTTCTTCACCATCTACCAAAAACAGTTCCTTTCTGGTCCTCTAAGGAAATGGTCCTCACCTTTTTTTTCCCTCTTACTTACTACCTCATTACCTCTTGAGCATTATATGAGCATTCATTCCACAAACATTTGCTGGGAACTTTCAGGCCTTCCCCCTACCGAGATAGCATGACAGCTGAAAGAACTTTGGCTCTGATGGTTGCAGACATGATCTGAGACCCAACTCCAGCACTTATAAACTGGGTATGCCTGAACTGGTGACCGTGAGCCAGAGCACAGAATAGGAAAAGCAGGTCCTTCCTCCTCCCGTGAGAATGTATTTTGTAAATTGTTTAAAAAAGAGAAAAACTGGGGGTGCGGGTGGCTCAGATGGTTAAGCCTCTGCCTTTGGCTCAGGTCGTGATCCCAGGGAGTTGGGATTAAGTCCCACATCAGGCTCTCTGCTCCTTGGGGAGCCTGCTTCTCCCTCTACCTATGCCTCTCTCTAGCTATCTCTTATGAATAATAAATAAAATCTTAAAAAAAAAAAAAGAAAAAGATTTTTATTAACTGCCCCCAGAAAAGAGGACCTACTGGACTTGTCTTTAGCATTTTGGTTCAAATTCATCATCTACAAAGCGCATTTGACTTTTTCACTGAGATCACAGGCTTGTTACGATTGGAGTGTGTTGGGGAGGATACCGTAGCAGAGACTTAAAGCAGACAAAGAACATTAAACCACCTAGGGAAAGGAACATTTTTTAAGGAGAGAAAAGGGGTGGAAAAAGTAGGCTCAGAGCCCTCAGAAAATACTTTGCCTGCTTCAATTTTCTCATGGTCAAGTTCTGATTGTTGTGGACCTGGCTACACAATGGATTGTGACCTTCAGGCAGAGCTGCTTAGGTTATTCGGGACAAAGTCACTAATTTTGCAAACTCCTATGCTCTAGTAACACCCAAATCCCAAGTTCTTGGATTATTAGGCCTTGAGGTTGGGAATTGGTTATCTTTCTAGCATTGGTCCTGGTAAGTAAGCTTGAGTTAGAGTTTATTTTATTTTATTTTATTTTTTATTTTTTTAAAGATTTTATTTATTTAGGGACGCCTGGGTGGCTCAGTTGGTTAAGCAGCTGCCTTCGGCTCAGGTCATGATCCCAGCATCCTGGGATCGAGTCCCACATCAGGCTTCTTGCTCAGCAGGAAGCCTGCTTCTCCCTCTGCCTCTGCCTGCCTCTCTGTCTGCCTGTGCTCACTCTCTCTGACAAAAAAAATAAAAAATTAAAAATATTTAAAAAATTATTTCTTTATTTGACAGAGATCACAAGCAGGCAGAGAGACAGGCAGAGAGAGGGGGTGAAGCAGGCCCCCCGCCAAGCAGAGAACCTGACTCGGGGCTCCATCCCAGGACCCGGGATCATGACCCGAGCCAAAAGCAGAGGCTTTAACCCACTGAGCCACCCAGGCGCCCCTTGAGTTAGAGTTTAAATTAATAAACACAGTTGACTCTTAAACAACACAGGGTTTGGGGTGCTGACTTCCTGTGCAGTTAAAAATCTGCATATAGGGGCACCTGGATGGCTCAGTCAGTTAAATGTCTGCCTTTCCTCAGGTCATGATCCTGGGGTCCTGGGATCATGTCCTGCATCGGGCTCTCTGCTCAGCAAGGAGCCCGCTTCTCCCTCTGCCTGCTGTTCCCCCTGCTTGTGCTTCTCTCTCTCTCACAAATAAACAAATTAAATCTTTAAAAAAAAATCTGCTTCCCCCAAGTTTTGATTCCCCCAAAACTTAACTATTAATAGCACACTGTTGATGAGAAGCCTTACTAAGAATATAAATAGTCAATTAACACGTATTTTGTGTTATATGTACTCTATACTGTATTTGTACAATAAAGTAAGCTAGAGAAAAGAACATATTAAGGAAGTTGTAAGGAAGAGAATATATATTTATAATACTGTATTGCACTTATTGAACAGGATCTGTGTATAAGCGGACTCCTGCAGCTCAACTCCTTGTTGTTCACAGGTCAACTGTATGTATTATAAAGGGCAATTCTTTTTTTTTTTTTATAAGATTATTTATTTATTTATTTGACAGATAGAAATCACAAGTAGGCAGAGAGGCAGATAGAGAGGGAGGAGGAAGCAGGCTCCCCGCTGAGCAGAGAGCCCGATGCGGGCCTCCATCCCAGGACCCTGAGATCATGACCCAAGCTGAAGGCAGAGGCTTAACCCACTGAGTCACCCAGGCGCCCTAAAGGGCAATTCTTTATGCCAAAATGATTCAGTGCAACAGACCTTTTGTCAAGTTATATACATATATATATATATTTTTTTTTTTAAGATTTTATTTATTTATTTATTTGTCAGACTGAGAGAGAGAGAGTGCGGGAGAACACAAGCAGGCAGAGCCGCAGGCAGCGGCAGAGAGAGAAGCAGCCTCCCCACTGAGCAAGGAGCCTGATGTGGGACTCGATCCCAGGACTCTGGAATCATGACCTGAGCCGAAGGCAGCGGCTTAACCAATTGAGTCGCCCAGGTGTCCCTCAAGTTATATTTTTGTACACATTGTGGGAAGGCCACGGAGCCAGGCATCTCAGGTTCTGGTATCAACGCTGCCAGCTGTGGTGCCCTAGGCAAATCACTCAGCTGCTTTGTCCCTTAGAAGTCTGGCTGGAATGCAGTATTTCTCAAAGGATTACCTGAATCAGAATGACCTGGGCTATTTTTCAAATGTTTCTGGACTTTTTTTTTTTTTTTTAAGATTTTACTTATTTATTTGAGGGCAAGAGTGAGAGAGAGCGAGAGTGAGAGTGAGAGCAAGAGAGAATCTTACAAGCAGAGGAGTGGGGGTTGGGTAAGGGGCAGAGGGGAAGGGACAGGCAGACTCCCAGCAGAGCATGGAGCCTGATGCTGGGCTCAGTCCCACCGGGACTGAGCCAACCAAGCGCTCCTATTTTTTTTTTTTTTAAGATTATTTATTTATTATTTATGTTATTTGAGAGTGAGAGAGAGGGAAAGAGGGAGAGAGAGAAAGCCCAAGCTGAGAGAGGGGCAGGAGGAGAGGGAGAGAATCTCAGACTGACTCTGTCCTGAACACAGAGCTCACTATGCGGCTCGATCCCATGACCTTGATATCATGACCTGAACCAAAATCGAGTCAGACACTCAACCAACTGAGCCACTCAGGTGCCACCTGGACTATTTCTTAAATTTGGTGAAAAAGAATCTCTGGGGATGAGGTCCCAGAATCTGTATTTTTTTTTTAAGATTTTATTTATTTATTTGACAGAGAGAGAGAGAGAGAGAGAGACAGCCAGAGAGGGAACACAAGCAGGGGGAGTGGGAGAGGGAGAAGCAGGCTTCTGGCTGAACGGGGATCTGGACGGGGTACCGGGACTCTGGGATCATGACCTGAATCTAAGGCAGTCACTTAACGACTGAGCCACCCAGGCACCCTCCAGAATCTAGATTTTTTAAAAAGTGCCCCAGACCATTGTCATATGCACAGGGACTCACTAGATGGGATCATTGATAGGATCTCTTTCTGCTCTAAAATTCTATTCATTCTCATCACCTGAATTTTACCTGACTCTACTTTCTGTGAACAAAATGGAATTAATAGGAGAATGACAATGACACTAGCTAAGAAACTACTATTTGTCTCGTGCTATGTTTGGGGCCTTATATTCATTGTCTTATTCTTTTGCACTATAATCATTTGAGGTAGGTGTTATTGTTATCAGCGAAATATACATAGATTCCAAGTTGGAACTCTGTATAAACTTCCAACTCTAAGATGATTAAGTTCTGGGACGTAATGTACAGCATGGTGACAAGAATTAACAGTACTGCTTGGAGTATTTCAAAGTTGTCAAGAGAGTAGATTTTTTTTTTTTAAAGATTTTATTTATTTATTTGACAGAGAGAAATCACAAGTAGGCAGAGAGGCAGGCAGAGAGAGAGAGAGAGAGGAGGAAGCAGGCTCCCTGCTGAGCAGAGAGCCCGATGCGGGACTTTATCCCAGGACCCTGAGATCATGACCTGAGCCAAAGGCAGCGGCTTAACCACTGAGCCACCC
>NC_081565.1:49313885-49336977 GCF_022355385.1 Mustela nigripes
AAAAAAAAAAAAAAAAAAAAAAAAAAAGAGTTCTCATCACACACATACACATTGTCAGTATGTGATGTGATAACTAACCTTATTGTGATAATCCTTTTTCCATATATATGTGTACATATAATAATTACGTTGTGTACCTTAAACTTACACAATGTTATATGTCTACTGTTTCTCAATAAAACTGGAGGGGAAAAGTCAGGGCTCTGATTTCAAAGTCAATGGGTTTTGTTTTTGTTTTTTATTTTTCCCCCCACACTCTTATGCTGCAGTAAGAAACTACAAAAGAACTTATTATAATTGATAAGCTCTAGTGCAGCAGCTTCTCTTCATACAATAGATTATTATTTTAGGAGCTGTTTCTTCATCCTAGTTGAGTCACTGAGCCTCTCCTATTGTGAACGTTAATTACCTGATGTGATGATGATAATCTGAAAACAGTAAGTGTCATCACACTCTTTGTCTTATTTTTCTTGCCTATTTAAAATGTATTCTTGGGCACCTGGGTGGCTCAGTCGGTCAAGTGTCTGCCTTCTGCTCTGGTCATGATGCCAGCATCCTGGGATCGAGTCCCATGTTGGGGTCCCTGCTCAGTGGAGAGAGCTCTCCCTCTGCCTCTCAGCCGCTTGTTCTCTCTCTCTCTCACTCTCCCTCTCTCTCAAATAAAATCTTTAAAGAAAATAAAAAAAAATAAAATGTATTCTTATATTCTATGCATTGTATGAGGCAATACAAGTCCTTTGTGTGTGACAGAAAATAAATTGGATATGAAATAAATAATCAGGGGCACCTGGGTGGCTCAGTGGGTAAAGCCACTGCCTTCGGCTCAGGTCATGATCTCAGGGTCCTGGGATCGAGTCCCGCATCGGGCTCTCTGCTCAGTGGGGAGCCTGCTTCCTCCCCTCTCTCTCTGTCTGTCTCTGCCTACTTGTGATCTCTCTCTGTCAAATAAATTTTAAAAATCTAAAATAAATAAATAAATAAATAATCAAAAGTAAGCTATATTTATGAATTCACTTAATAACTGCATTCACTTGGGAGTGCCTGGGTCACTCAATCAGTTAAGCAACCGACTTTTGGTTTCAGTTCAGGCTGTGATCTTGGGGTCATGGGATCAAGCCCCACATGGAACTACACACTCAGTCTGCCTCAGATTCTCTCTCCCCCCCCCTCTGCCCCTTCTGCGCCTGCATTCACTCCCCCCCCCGCCCCGCCCAAATAAATAAATAAATAAATAAATCTTAAAAAAAAATTCCATTCACTGAAAGAGAAAAAAAATACATGAAGTTGTGATAGCCCAGGATAATTTCAAGTTTGTGAAATCTCAAATGTATAACAAACTACAAGATGGAGGGAAAAGAAAGAAATCAGACAAGACATGGATTTGAAATTTGATGAGATCTATCTTTTATATACTTCTCCTTGAGTTATCCATTTCAGATAGAGAAGGGAAGGGGCCCTGACAAGCTAAAATACATGAAGTTCTTTGAGAAGGAGGAGGAGGTTGGTTTGTTTGGAAACTAAGTCAAGTTAAAGGCCATGTGAAAGAGGAGTGCCTTTTCCTCTCCAAGGTATTTGGAAGGGAATAAAAGAAGAATGGTAGAGGATCAAGCTTGGGCATGATTAGGAAAGTAGATTCATTGGGTCATCCAGGAAATTCGTCCTGCTGGTGACCAGTTTGCATGGAGTTTGAACTGGTCAAAACAGAAATCATCTGGCCTCCTGACTCATTAGCTGTGACCCATTATTTTTGTCTCTGGTTCATGAGAAAAGCAGTTTTTATCTAATTTCCAGCTCAGATGAAAAGAAACAAACATAGTATTATTTCTGCTGTTTTTGAATGCTGTTGTCTTAGCATACAGGAATAGGAAAAGGCACCTGACTGGTTTGGGATAATGTTTGTAGAAAGAACATTTAACACCGTAAACAATGTATTGTTATTTTTTTGGATTAAGACAATACAGCTGGAAGGAGCCCTAGATACCATCTAATTCCTTCATATAGGCATTGAGGCCTATGAAGGTCAATTCTATTCACTGCCTAAGAACACATACCATAGATTCGGGAGCAAGACCTACCTGGTTTGAGGCTCAGTTCTGCTGTATATGAGTTTGTGGACTTGGGCCTGAGGAGGGCCTCACAGAAAAGAGCTGTGTAGCCCAGAGTGAGTGGAGTCTGCTAGATGGGTAGGCATTCCAGACAGAGAGACTGAGAGTTTGTCCAAAGAGGGAGGGCTGGGAGGGAGAGAGGGATGCATGTTGGTTGCATGGGCAGGTGAAGGTAGCTGGAGCTCACAGCGCTAAACCCCAGACTAAAGAGAAATCAGCCAGGGAGAGAATCTGTTGCCCCTCCTCTAGAAGAGGAAACTTTATTGGCAGTTATTATTTTTTTTCCCTTGCTATTTCACTATTACTTTGTATCAGTTATACACTCAAAGAGGCTAAGTTGCTATAAACTCTAGAATAGGTTTCTTTGTCAACAGGGTCTCCCATACTTTGGAGTTCAGGAAGACTAGGCAGGGCTTGGGATGCTGCTGGTCCTTAGGAGCCCCTTCTGATTCCCCTGTGAGCTGAGTTCTCTTCAGCCCAATGTCCAGTATGGCTCTTGGACAAAACAGCTCTGGGTGTGGTTATAAAACATTAAATAATAGCTACCATTTCTAGGTACCTGACGTTGATTCATTTAATCCCTGCAAAAGGGGGGTGCCTGGGTGGCTCAGTGGGTTAAAACCTCTGCCTTTGGCTCAGGTCATTATCCCAGGGTCCTGGCATTGAGCCCCACTTTGGGATCTCTGCTTAGTGGGGAGCCTGCTTCCCTTCCTCTCTCTCTGCCTGCCTCTGCCTGCTTGTGATCTCTATCAAATAAATAAATAAAATCTTAAAAAAAAATCCTTGCAAAAATTTATGAAGGAAGTACAACTATACTTTTTTCTTTTCTCAACTTAAAAAAAGTATTTTAAAAAAGATTTTTATTTACTTATTTACTTGACAGAGTGATAGAGCACAAGTAGGCAGAGTGGCAAGCAGAGGGAGAGGGAGAAGCAGGCTCTCCACAGAGTGGGGAGCCGGCTGAGGGGCTCAGTCCCAGGACCCTGGGATCACGACCTGAGCCAAAGGCAGATGCTTAACCAACTGAGCCACTCAGGCGCCTCTTTTCTCAACTTTTCAAAACTCATCTAGAGAAGTAGAACATACACGCAAAAAATATTTAGGTTTAATATATTATATATATATTAATACATAAATTCATATAAGTTTAATACGCTTTCACGAAAAGAGCACAGACATGTCACTAGTGCCCAGCACAAGAAAAAATTAGCAGTGGGGCCTCTGGGTGGCTCAGCTGGTTAAGTGACTCTTGCTTTTGGCTCAGGTCATGATCTCAGAGTCATGAGATTAAGCGGGGCATCCGGCTCCTGCTGAGTGCAGAGCCTGCCTGGGATTCTCACTTTCCCTCTCCCTCTGCCTCTGCACGCGCCCCCCACCCCCACCCCTTGCCTCCCATGTGTGGTGTGTGCTCTTTCCCCCGCTTCCTTTTAAAAAAAAAAAAAAAAAAAGAAGAAGGAGAGAAAAAATTCGCATCACTCAAAGGACCTTTCATAACTGCACCCAGTCAGTAGTCCTTATCAGCCCCCAAAGGAACTGTCCTCCTTACTTCCAACAGCAGAGTGTAGTTTGCTTGTTTTGTACAGTGTTACTTGTCTGTGGTTTACCTTAAACAGCAGAGGATCACAGGTCTGATCGTTTTCTTTCATTGCTACATTATTTCCTCTACCTTGTCTCTTGAAACATTTTAAGCCCCAGAAAAGTTGAAAACCGAGTATCGTGAACACCCATATGTCCTTTATAGAGCACCGAGGACTATTAGTATTCCTGCTTTCTGGGTGAGGGAGCTAAGGCAAAGAGAAATGAGGTAACCAGCCGAGGTCATGCCTGTAGGATGTAGTCTTGCATCATTTGCTGTTTACTCAGCTCTAAGACTGTGAGCAAATCCCCTAACGTGTCTGAGGCTGTTTCTTCATTAATAAGATGGGGTTCCAGACTGTTCCGAGGCTGAAATGTGAGGAACATGCGAAAATGTATGTGAAGAGTACAGGGGCTCAAAAGGCGTATTAAAAACACAGGCTCCTGAGTCTCACTCTCCAGAGATCCCCCGCTAAGCAGGTCTGGGGAAGGAGGCAGAAAGTTGAACAAGCACCCTAGGGGACTCTGACTGAGGCTCAAATCCCCTCCCACAGTACCAAAAAAACACTAGTATGAAACAATGATTCCCAAACTTCAGAGGCTATCAGAATCACTGCGAAGACTTGGACATTATTCTTGCCGCTGCCTCCACATTCAGTGACTTGGGAAGACAAAAGAGGGTTGTAGGTGCTGTGTAGGCTTGGCCTCTTTAAGGAGGATGCATGACTCAAAAGTAGGTGAAAGGGAAATAAGAAGTAGGTGAAAGGGCAAGAGTGTTAGGTTTCAAAATGAGAGGTCAAATCGGAGGGAAGTAAAAAAATAAAAAAGAAAAGAAAAGAAAGGAAGAAAGAAAAAGATCCAAGGAGTCATTACTCAAAAGTCAATACATTCTTACTATTTTACATCAGACCAGGGGTTAGATTCACTACTGGCACACCAAACATCTGCTTACAGCTGAAACAAAGCTGGAACTCAAAAAAGAAAAAAAAAAAAAAAAAAAAAAAAAAGAGAGAGAGAGAGAGAGAGAGAAAGAATTTGATTGCTTGAAGCATTGAAAATGTCAATCACATAGCGGGGGGAAAACCTAAAAACCAATTCAGTGCCTTTTTGGATTTTCAAACATTTATCTTACAGTTTGGTATTGTGTTTTATTTTGAATCATACGGTGCGAGAGGGAGGGAGAAATACCGTATTTTTCAGCTGAGGGAATTTATATGTATGAATTTGGTCTTGTAGAAGGGATACATTTTTACTGGGTCAGTTTGGAGCTTTAAATATGATCCCCTGCCACCTGCCAACTGTCCCTTGTTTACATTCCCCCTGCAAGAAGGCAAGAGGGCCACGGACGGCAGCAGCCCCGAATATCCCCTGCTGCAGGTCGCTAGTATCCCCTGCCGCAGGTCGGGGTGCGGGAGGGGAAGTCCACGGAACTCCCACCCTACCAGGGCCCTTGTCAAAACTTGTTTGCTCAGATCATCTGGTGCAAGTCCCTGCATTTTAAAGGCAAAAAGCCTGGAACTCAAATGTTGGCGACTTAACTTCCTAACTATCTTTAAAAAGGCATAACCTACAATTAAAAAAAAAAAAAAGAAAGAAAGAAAAAAGACCATCTTGCATTGTCAGCACAGACCGCTATCATTCTGGAGTGGTTACGTCTTGCGTGTGGCTCAGAGAAAAAGGAGGGGGCCAACCGACGGTATTTCAAGGCCCTTTTTGGAAACTGCGACTCAGCTTTAAATGAGAAATACATTTGAAAAACTGACTTTAAAAACACAGAACCATAAAACAGTCTCCACGGGTCCGTCTTCGGGTTAGAATTTCACCAAACTTCAGAAGTGATTTACTTGCTAAAAATAAGCCTAGGAGCCAGGGTTTGCGTTTTTTAAAGAGCGTCCTATTTTGAGGACTGACGGGAATCAACAGGTTACTGCCCATTGGGGCGCGCGACTCCGCCGCCACCAGCCTCCCCGCCCCCCCTCCCCCAGCAGGGCGCCCACTCCGGGCGGGGCCTGGGGCAGTTCCGCGTCCTGGGCCGCGGATCACGTGCGGCTGAGGCGCGGAGGGGCGGGGCGGGTGGGTATAATACAGGCCGGTCGCCAGCGCCCCCACTTCGCACGCCGCGCGGGACTCGCAGGGTCGTGAGCTCTCCGCTGCAGTGGGTCGGTAGGTGCGCGCACCCCGTTCCGTGCGCCGCGCACTGGCGCGGGGACCCCGCGGGGCTGTAGGCTGGGACGGGGTGCGGTGGTCCCGGAGCCAGCCCGCCTCGCCGCCTCGGGGCGGTTTCCGGGTCGGGGTCGGGAAGGGGCGGTCTCCTGGGCCTGCGTTTTCCCTCTTGGCTTTTGTCCTTCGAGTCTCTTCGCTCGCAGCTGCAGTGCGGGTGTAGCTTCTGGGCTTGGTCGCGGGGTAACGGTTTCCATTTGTCCCGCAAGTCCGTTACAGAAAAGGAAATGGGCTAGCAGATCTGCTTCAGCAGAATTTCTTTAGGTAGTAGCGATAGCGAGGCTGTGGGCACTGGCGCCTGACTTGCGCCCTAAGAAGGGCTCTTACTCATTTCCTGTAGCGCTGGGACCCTCGGCGCGGGCGGAGCGTGAACTGTCTAGCTTTGACCGGGCGGCGGGCCCGGGCTGTGCAGGTTTTTTCCCCACTCCGCTGCTTAGCAGTGAGGCGGTTTCATGTGGGTGTATACGGGTCACTGGAGGCACAGTTTACGTGGAGGAGCCTCCTGGAGTGTTTCTTCAGAACTCTCGTGCTTAGTTTCTCCTAGACTAAATGCAGTCTTTCCCAAGGAAGGAATAAATCCCCCCAGAGCCTTGATAGTTTTGACCGCCAAAGATGTCTTGTACTTGAAAGCTCTCTTTTTAAGTAATGTATGCACCCAGCGTGGGGCTTG
Organism: Mustela nigripes; assembly: GCF_022355385.1. Taxonomy (NCBI): domain Eukaryota; kingdom Metazoa; phylum Chordata; class Mammalia; order Carnivora; family Mustelidae; genus Mustela; species Mustela nigripes. The sequence goes on from NC_081565.1 coordinate 49,320,456, forward strand.
AACTCACAACCTCCAGATCAAGAGTCACCCGCTCTACTCACTGAGTCCCCCAGGCACCCCTCTCTCTGGTTTTAATACGGGGTTTAACTTGGTTCCAATGTGTTTGTGAACAGATGATTCTCTTCGAAAGGCATTTCTAGTATCCTGGTGAATAAACAAGACCAACATATCAACGGTGCAGGGTCTTTGCTTTTATTCCCTGCAGATCCTCTCTTCTCTTGGAACTTTACACATAATGTCTGAAAGCGGGTTTGCCCAGGGGGAGAGCTGAGAGCTAGAGAGTGGGGAGAAGTGCAGAAGACAACCTCAGCTTGAATTTTTATCTCTTCTTGAGATTCGCTTTTACTTGGGAATGAATTTGAGAGATTCTTGTCCTGGTGTCCTGAAAGCAGTGTCTTTCCCACAGATCCTGTTTCTCTGAGAAGAAAAATGGCATCTGTTGCAGTTGATACACAACCGGTATGAATTTTAAATAGTGTCCTGATCCCTTTCCCTCCCCCGGGTGTTTTGAAGGCATTAACACGTCCCTCCACTTGGTTGCAGAATGTGGTGACTCGGGTAGTCAACCTACCCTTGGTGAGCTCCACGTATGACCTTGTCTCCTCGGCTTATATCAGTACAAAGGATCAGTATCCGTGCTTGAAGTCTGTGTGCGAGATGGCAGAGAAGGGTGTGAAGACCATCACTTCCGTGGCTGTGACGAGTGCTTTGCCCTTCATCCAGAAGCTGGAACCACAAAGTGAGTTCTGATTTTCTTCCTTCAAGATTCAGTCCCAAGGGAGGGGCGTCTGGGTGGCTCAGTGGATTAAAGCCTCTGTCTTTGGCTCAGGTCATGATCTCAGGGTCCTGGGATCGAGCCCCAGATCAGGCTCTCTGCTCAGCAGGGAGCCTGCTTCTCTTTTCTCTCTGCCTACTTGCGATCTCTGTCTGTCAAATAAATAAATAAAATCTTAAAAAAAAAAAAAATTCAGTCCCAAGGGATGGGGAGGGGTGAGCCTGGAACTGGCTGGAATATGTGAATGCCAGCCTTAACACTCATAGCACACACAGGCAAGGTCAGGGAATACTTCGCCTTTACCCAGGCACTAGCTGCCTTTCCTTAGAAACTGCCACATGGCCCTCATTGTTCTGGAAGACCTGCCTCATAACAATAGACCATCAGGAGAGCGAAACAGTTACCTAGAGATGCCTCTGTACTGACAGCTGAGATCACAAGAGGAGCTAGTGGGTGAACTGAAATAAAGGACTTCATGAACTATTTTAAAAAGTAATATCTTTCAGGGATGCCTGGGTGGCTCAGTTGGTTGGATGACTGCCTTCGGCTCAGGTCATGATCCCGGAGTCCCAGGATCGAATCCCACATCGGGCTCACAGCTCCATGGGGAGTCTGCTTCTCCCTCTGACCTTCTCCTCGCTCATGGTCTCTGACTGTCTCTCTCTCAAATAAATAAATAAAATCTTTAAAAAAAAGTAATATCTTTCAGCTGCAATTAACATAAGCAATTCACCCACTTGAAGTATACAATGAAGTGTTTTTTTATTTTATTCATAGAGGTGTGTAAGTATCTTTGCAATCGATTTTAGAACCTTTCCCATCACTTAAAGGAAGCTCATACCAGTTTCTGTTTAGGATGATGAAAAAGTTCTGGAAATAATAGGGTGATAATTACACGTATTGTGAATGAACTTAATGACAACAAATTACGTATTCTGTATACCTAGGAGTGGGACTGCTGAGTCCTCTAATACTGTGTAAAGCTTTTGAGGAACTACCAGACTGTTGTGCAAAGCCCCTGCTCCATTTTACAGTCTACCCAGTAGTGTATGAAGGGTCCATTCTAACCGCCCTTTTTTTAAAGGTTATTTATTTATTTATTTGACAGATAATCACAAGTAGGCAGAGAGGCAGAGAGAGAGGAGGAAGCAGGTTTTCTGCTGAGCAGAGAGCCCAGTGGGGGGCTCGATCCCAGATCCCTTGGATCATGACCTGAGCCGAAGGCAGAGGCTTTAAACCACTGAGCCACCCAGGTGCCCCTATTACCAGCTTTTTAAAAAAATTTCTTTTTGAGATTATTTTTTTAACTGCTTGAGTAAAGGTTTAAATCATTCTTCTAAATGGTTGGATCATGGACTTTTGGGACTATAAGGAAGCTTTAGAGCCTGGTTTTCCAAACTCTGCTCCTTCGCAGATGAACTTACTAGTGCATGGGTCATTACTGGAAGGGAAGCTTAGATTTAAAACTGGGCCTTGCTGGCCAGATCCAGGGTGTGCTGTTTGCATACTGTTGGCTGGTGACAAACCGGAATATGCCGCCACTTTTGGAAAGTGTAAGTGGGAATTAAAATGGAATGGGAATGCTCATTTTGGGAATTTCAGTTACTTCACTCCTGGAATGATGGTTCCGGTGAAGCCTGGCTTCCCTTGGCATTAACTAATCCTTAGATACCAGTTGATGAGGAAGAAGCTTCTTAGCCGGCTTCTTAACCTGGCATGCTGCTGCCTCTGCCTGCTGCTTCCTTCCACCCCCGTATTTCCCTGTCTGTAGAAAAGAGTTGGCAGCAGCCTGCTGTTGATCTAGACACTAGGCAGTGCATCGATAGTAAATGAGGATCAACAGTTTTGCCATTTTTTAATAATAAGGCCCAAGTTTCAAGGTACACTGTAGTATTTATTCATTCTTAACTGCACTTAACGTTTTCCCCATTTGCAATTCTTCTAGTTGCGGTTGCCAACACCTATGCGTGTAAGGGGCTAGACCGGATTGAGGAGAAACTGCCTATTCTGAATCAGCCAACAAACCAGGTGAGCTTGGTGGGGAGTACTGAGGCTTGCTGCCTCGTATGTCTTCATCTCCGTGTTCTGTCTGTTGAGCGCAGGCTGTGCGTATCATAAACAAAAGATACTCTCTTCTGAATGTGTTTTTGAAAGGCCACTCCCTTCCTTGCTGAATTACTGTCAGGTTACCGCTAAGAAGCAGAGATGAGCTAGCCACTTTTGGACTAGAATGCTTTTAGTTTGATCTTTATTTGTGGTTTTGCCTCTGGATGGTACTGCTCTCACAAGAAACTGGTCCCCATATGGTGTTAGATAAATGCGGGTGTGGTGTTCAGAACCTTTTCTTACTTGGTATCCAGTAGGATGGAGAATGACTGCTCTGCCCCTGTGTGGGCCTCCTGGGGCCCTGTGCATCAGGCCAGGTGGGCACGTGCCGTACCTCTCCGTCTGCCCACAGCCATGCGTGAGCTGCTTTCCCTATAAGTATGTCAACATGGAAAGTGCCCTTTCTTCTCTGTAGTACTCTTTGTGCCTTAGAACACATTCATCGAGTTTAAAAAAATACTTTGTGACAAATTTTACATCATTTTACCTCAATAGCTCCTCCAGCAACCCTTGAATGGTGGCAGTGGCAGGTAGGGGAGATAGAGCTGATGAGGAAATGGAGGCTTAACCAACTCTAAGTGACTTGCCTCACACCTAATGCTGGAAGTGAAAGGGCCAGATTCCTCCTTCAGCATTTCAGTGAGGCTGCGTAGTTGGTGTTTATGGCTGTGCTGCTCCTCAGCCCAGTGGTGTGTTCTCTATTTATAGGTGGTTGCCAGTGCCCGGGGCGCTGTAACGGGGGCAAAAGATGCTGTGACAACTACGGTGACAGGGGCCAAGGATTCCATGGCCAGCACTGTCACCGCGGTGATAGACAAGACCAAAGGAGCAGTGACGGGCAGTGTGGAGAAGACCAAGTCTGTGGTCAGTGGCAGCATTAACACAGTCTTGGGAAGTCGGATGATGCATCTGGTGAACAATGGAGTAGAGAATGCGCTCACCAAATCTGAGTTGCTGGTGGACCAGTACCTCCCTCTCACGGAGAAAGAACTAGGTAATTGGTTAGGGCGCCTGGGTGGCTCAGTTGGTTAAGCGTCTGTCTTCGGCTCAGGTCATGATCTCGGGGTCCTGGGACCCTGCATCGGGTTCTCTGCTCAGTGACAAGTCTGCTCCCTCTGCCTCTGATCTGTCACTTTTGCTCTCTTAAATAAGTAAGATTTTTTTTTTTGTAAAGAACTAGGTAATTGGATTTTTGTCTTGAACTAATGGTTTATATCTTAAAAGCAGTCTTTTAAAACGGCTCCATTGAGATCTGCTTCATATGCCATAGAAGTCACCTGTGTGAGTCTGAGTTAGAGTGCCCAGCCATCACCACAGCCCAGTGGTGCCGCATTTTTGTCATGCCAGAAGACCCTTTTTGCCTGTTTGTAGTCCCATCTCTCTTTTCTTTCCCAGGCAAACGATAAGGTGTGTCTGTAGACTTTTCTCCTAAAGTAGGCTTAAGTTTCACGTTGAATACCACATAGTAAGTTTGGAAACTCTGGAGAGAAATTACCCTAGAGAAATTTTCTGTAAGTGGATTGTCTTTAATGGTCTGCTTTATACAATCGTTACGCATTCAGTGCCAAATACGATGTTGTCCGAGAAGCTGACTCGAATGGATTGAGATGTGTTAGATGAAAATGCAGGATGCAGTGATAACTGTTGGGTAGTTAAGCCCAGCAGCAGGCAGGAGCTGTCTTGGGGAAATAAGAGCGTAATTCCTAGGTGGGTGGGTAGAATGGACCAGGTAAGATCCAGATTAGAGGCCAGGCCTCATCACTAGCTGTGACCCCTTATGCCCCCCCCCCCTTTTATTCTGATTTCAGAAGAAGAAGCAAAAAAAGTTGAAGGGTTTGATAAAGTACAGAAGCCAAGTTACTATGTACGATTGGGATCCCTGTCTACCAAGCTCCGGTCACGTGCCTACCAGCAGGCGCTCAGCAGGGTTCAAGAAGCCAAGCAAAAAAGCCAAGAGACCATTTCTCAGCTCCATTCCACTGTGAATCTGGTGAGTAAGATATCATTTAAAGGTAGCCAAGGTGAGTTGAGTTATTTCAACAAATGAGAGTAGATGCAGTCATGAAATCTAAGAATTTTAATCTTAATGAAAAATCCAAGAGTAAAATGGGCAAAGAGGATACTCACAGAAAAGCAGGTATAGATAGCTGAACTCTAGGAAGCAATGTTCTCTTGGCCTCTCACACTGGCAAAGCTTGACGCTGTGGGTAATGAAGTAGGGAACGGAAGGAGTTATGCGTGTACTCGTGTACTTCTGGGGGATATAGGGACTGTCTGGGTAAGTACATCTATGCCTTGAGCAGTTTCATTTTTGGAAGTGTATCCTGTAGATACTTGCAGTAGTTTCGAGTTGCAAAAACTTATAAGCAAGGCCTGTCAAGTTATAGGAAACTAGGGCGCCTGGGTGGCTCAGTGGGTTAAGCCGCTGCCTTCGGCTCAGGTCGTGATCTCAGGGTCCTGGGATCGAGTCCCGCATCGGGCTTTCTGCTCAGCAGGGAGTCTGCTTCCCTCTCTCTCTCTCTGCCTGCCTCTCAGTCTACTTGTGATTTCTCTCTGTCAAATAAATAAATAAAATCTTTAAAAAAAAAAAAAAAAAGTTATAGGAAACTAAATTGCTACATCATAAAGGAGCTATTGTGTAGCCTTTGAAAGTTGCCAAATTATAGAATCATATGTCCTGCCGTTTCTTGGAAGGGGAAAGAGGTAGCTGGCAACAGGGAAGTGGAGGTTTTAATTCCTTTTCCTTCAGTGATTTTATCTTCTGTGAATATATGTACTAAATTTGAGTTGCTTTCCGTCTGCTAAACTGGAGATAAATTGGAGACTGTGGTTTAGTAGTGAAACAGGCAGTAAAGAACTAGGATTACCTGGCTGATTTACAAAAAAAAACAGTAAAATTAATAGCAGGGATCTCTCCTTAAACTCTCATGGAAATTTTTTTATATTACCTGATTGATACCATAGACCCGAGAACAACAGGCTAACCTGAATGACTGGTTTGTTCCTTCGTGTTATTTCAATGCGTTCTAGATTGAATTTGCCAGGAAGAATGTGCATAGTGCCAACCAGAAAATTCAAGGTGCTCAGGATAAGTTCTATCTCTCTTGGGTGGAGTGGAAGAGAAGCATTGGCTATGATGATACAGATGAGTCCCACTGTGCTGAGGTAAGACATCTCCCCTGCAGTTTCTGAGGATGTTCTTACTCAATTTTTCATTCTCATTTTCCCATCATTCTCAGAAGATCCTGTCAGAAGTTTGAACATGACTATGTACCTAGGTTAAGTAACAAAAGACTAAAATGTGCAGTAACTTGAATAATCTACAGACACATATATTACCCATAACAGAAAGTAGTATTTCTGTGGGAAACATGGGCCTCCCCCTCCTACTGGGTACAGACCAGACTAGTGGGGGATACAAATATTTGTACTGCTTTTGATGACACAAACAAGATGCTAGTGAACACAGATGAAAGGAGCCTAACTCAGCCTTAGAGTAAGGATGGGTGAGTCAGGGCTTGCTGGAAGAGCTCCGTGCTAAGCTGGGATCTCCTGGGTGCATAAACTAGGTAAAAGGGCACTAATGTTCCGGATGTAGCAGTAGCACACTGTGGTCCTAGGAGGTGGTTCTTTGGGTTGCAGCAGCTTGTATGCATATCTCTGAAAAGTGCAGAACACTGCTCTACTCAGGGATCTTATGTGGGCTTTTAAAAGTCAAAGTATTGGGCACATGGGTGGCTCACTGGGTTAAGCCCTCTGCCTTCGGCTCAGGTCATGACCTCAGGGTCCTGGGGTCAAGTTCTGCATCGGCTCTCTGCTCAGTGGGGAACCTGCTTCCTCCTCTCTCTCTCTGCCTGCCTCTCTGCTTGCTTCTGATCTCTGTCAAATAAATAAATATACTCTTAAAAAATAAATAAGTATCTTTAAAAAAATAAAAAAAGTCAAAGAATCCACGTATATGTGGACACAAAACCCGTTTACTGTAATTGAACTGATGGATTAAATAGCATTGTTGGAGCCCCTGCTGATTTGTCAACTGTTGTATTTTCAGCACATTGAGTCACGGACTCTGGCTATTGCCCGCAGCCTGACGCAGCAGCTCCAGACCACGTGCCACACCCTGCTGTCCAGTGTCCAGGGGTTACCACAGAACATCCAAGACCAGGCCAGTCACCTGGGGGTCATGGCTGGTGATATCTACTCAGGCTTCCGCAGTGCTGCCTCTTTTAAGGAAGTGTCTGACAGCCTCCTCACTTCCAGCAAGGGGCAGCTGCAGAAAATGAAGGAGTCTTTAGATGACGTGATGGATTATCTTGTTAACAACACACCTCTCAACTGGCTGGTAGGTCCCTTTTATCCTCAGCTGACCGAGTCTCAGAGTGCTCAGGACCGAGGTGCACCGAAGGACATGAGTAGTCAGGAGGCCCAGCAGCCTCAGCACAGAGCAGCTTAGAGCTGTCCTTGTCACCAGGACGGGTGCAGCCTGCCAGAGACTTGATGTTGCCATTAACCTGCTAGACACCTTTGAGTTGGGGAAGCATTTAGCTAGAGAAAAGGTCCTCAGTTGTAATCACTTCTAACTGGAGTCAGAGCCTTAAAATGTTTGGCATTAGATGAGTTCTGTTGTTTACCTGGCTGGTAAGAAAAGAAGGCTAGGTTGGTCAGAGTCTCTCCAGGACTCCCAGAAAGTTTCCATGAATTTATGGTCTCATTCATTGTTACCATTTTTGCTGTTTGTATTGAATAAAAGTACCTTCCCCTGGGCTGTGCTGTGGGCTAGTGTCTGCTTTATGGTCTGATCTGAATAGGCTGCTTCTCACTGGTTTGTCTCACAAAACATGCCTGTACAATCTTTCCTCCCCCCCCCCCCCCCATGAAGGAAGGCGCCCTATGTATTCAATAAAATTCACTGCAGAACAGATCAATTTTATGTTGTGTGTTCCATGTGCTTTTGTGTGTTGCTTTCCTAGAGCTGCTTGGCCTGCATGACCAGGTTATTAACACACATACATTAGTTCCAGTCAGCCCCCCAAGGAATTGGCTAGCGCAGTAACATTGGAAGGCTAGTGCTGGGAATCGAGTCTTTGGTAGCAGATTGTTTTAAGATTTCATTTATTTAGATTTCCTTCATTCATTGGACCAAGAGAGGGAGGGAGAGCAAGCACAAGCAGGAGGAGCAGCAGGGAGAGGGAGAAGCAGGCTCCCTGCTGAGGAAGGCGGAATGGCTTGATCTCAAGAGAAGGGATCACCAACAGAGCTGAAAGGCGGACGCTCACCCAGGCTCCTGATGATAGGTTTTCAACAAAATAAAGCTAATGTGTATACAAGAATTTTTACGAGGGGACAATTACTGCCTTTATCTCCCCACATTTTTTTTTTTTAAACTTGAAGGATTTTACTTGAGAGAGAGCAGACTCCGCACTGAGCAGGGAGCCAGCCTCAGGACTAAGTCCTGGGACCCTGACCTGAGCCAAAGGTAGACGGTTAACTGACTGAGCTATCCAGGCGCCCTATTTATCTCCCCATTTACTCAACCTTGGGAGAGGGGTTTTTAAGCCAGTACAAGGCTGCTCATTGCTGCCTGCCCTGCTGGAAAGGAATCAAAAGTTGAAAGGAAGTGAGTGAGTGACACTATATGAAGGCAGGCATTTTTTGCTAAAGGGCTGTTAAAAACTGTGAGCCCTGAACTATGATGACTGGTCAGTGTCATTCTCAGCAGGCCTGGAATTGGCTGTGTCCTCATTTTGGGAGAAAGTCACTCACTAGTTGGTGAGATACTGTTGGAAGACCAGATGGGAATAGTCAGACTTTAGACCCTCAGCAGGAAAGCTGCTTACTTCCTAGGTGTTCAGACTTGGAGCCCCTCGATATTGGTCAGTTGGGAGGGAATCTCACGAATCTCCTTAACAACAAAGCTGCAGTATGCTGAACTGTTAGAGAAATAGTTTGCAAATGGTGAAACACAGCAACGTGCTTCTGTGTGTTCCCGCTACAATAAGGTTAGCAAGGCTGCTCTTCAGAACTGAAGTCTTAGGATTTGTCTCCCTTTTCTACCCTGGCTCCCCCGTTCTCCCCAAGAAAACAAGGAGGCAGCATATAACTACATGCACCTTTGATGTAAGACCCATCAAAGCTTACAAAAGTTACAAAAGCTTACAAAGTTACAAAAGAATTTTCCCCTTGAGGTAACTCCAGGAATCAAATGTATTGGAAGAGAGGGACTCCCTTAGAGGCTTCTTGAAGTTGAGAGGCGACTTTGTTTCCAGGAAGGTGGTGAAAGTTCCAGGACTTTGTTTCAAGGCCACGGTTCATGGGCTTCCAGAATGGAATCTGTCCATCCACACGCCCATCTGTCCCCAGTAACTGGCATTTTCTAGAGCAACTGTCTACCAAACACTTCTTTTACTAGGACTTACAGGGTTTTTGCTTTGTTTTGTTTTTTGTTTTTTTTCATAATCCAAGTGGACCATGACCTTGCCCCTCTGCCTCAAAACTCCAAGGCTCCTATCTTGTGGTTTATTCTAAATGGTTGAAAATTACATGCCCTAGACTACACATACTTTCTTAATCCTGTTTCCCCATCATAAAAGTTGTAGTGCCAACTGAATTGCTATCGAAATTGGGACTGTTCTCAAACCTTTATGAGGCAGACAATGTAAAGACTATTCTTAGCTTCCAGAGGAACACCACTAGCCCTCATTTTTTGCCACGTGCTCTGTACGCTTGTAGTTCTGTCTGTCCTTGGGTCGTAAGTCTGTGCCTATGTGCATTCCATTCTGTTGTCAACATGTCTCAAATCGTGATCTGGCTTCTTAGAGCTTTCTTGTTGCATAAATGGGCAGTTTTGGTTTAACAGACTTTTCCCCAAGGAGGACAGTTCTTGGGAGGAAAAGCTGAGTAAGCACAGTAATTGGAAGGTTTAAACATTTGGCTGCATGAAGGCTGGCATGGCATGCTTGAGTGTTCAAAGATGTTTTCTCCTTTGCGTGTAATAAGACAGACTGCTTAGTTCTGGGTAAAGATCAAAGGAACATGGCATACTAGCCATTAATTCCTTAGACTTAGCTTTCTCATCTGTAATGTAGAATTACTGATGCTCTCACAGAGGAAAGTGAAATGTTTGGGGATGGGGAATCATTTTCTGTTCTGCACTAGAAGCATGGGGACACCACCTGTGGCGCAGTGACATACAGTGTCTTTACCTTGCTAGTCCAGTGTAAGCACATATTACCAGGTGATTAGGGAGATATGTCCACTTTGATAAGGCATTACAGATACTAAAGAGCTAATGAAGTAAAAAGGGAAAAACTGAAATTTGGTCTATTTGAGCTTTTCCTTTTTTAAAGATTCACTTATTTGAGATAGCAGGGGACACAGGGAGAGTGAGAAGCAGGCACCCTACTGAGCAAGGGGTCTGAGGGGGGGTTTGATCCCTAGGACCCTGGGATCATGAACTGAGCCTTAAGGCAGATGTTTAACCAACTGAGCGACCTGGGGGTCGCTAGAGCTATTCCTTTCAGAAAACCATTTAGCTCATGGAGGTGGCTGGTGAGGGAGGGAGGAATACAAAGCAGGATAGATACTTGTGCATAAATTTTTCAAGAAATGAAGTGTAAATGATGCCTGGGAGAGTAGATGTGGGGGTATGGCATGGAGGGTCCTTTGCCAGTCTGGTCTCCTGGGCTCTTACGGAGTTGGGACTGGGTGAGCTCCAGGAATGACCTCACACTGAGGTCTGCATGGATGATGGTCTAGTGAGGTGTAGATAGCTGCATTTTTCTATATTTATAGTTGCATTAAAAAATTATTTAATTCACTGTTTGAGTTTGTAATAGAAGGCATGAACTGTGATGAGAATGGAAAGACCAGAAACATCCCCCAAAAGGTATTTATCGTCTTAGGGGAAGCTTGTTGATGACTGTTCAAGTAATACCTGGGGTAGAACACTACTTGTCCCTCCCTCTGGCCCCAATCTGCTAATTGAAAAATTCCCTACCTTTTTTTTTTTTTTTTAAGATTTTTTATTTATTTGACAGACAGAGATCACAAGTAGGCAGAGAGGCAGGCAGAGAGAGAGGGAGGAGGAAGCAGGCTCCCTGCTGAGCAGAGAGCCCATCGCGGGGCTGGATCCCAAGATCCTGGGATCATGACTCGAGCCGAAGGCAGAGGCTTTAACCCACTGAGCCACCCAGGCGCCCCTCCCTACCTTTACTATTAAAAAATTAACCTGCAGAATATCAAAGCAGTACAGGAATGGCAGGGCAACAATTTGGGTTTTAAGTTTTATTGGCCAAAGCAAAAGAGAATGCTAACTTAGGGGATATTTCCTGCTGGGGGTGGTGGGGGAGTTTTGATGTCTTCTAGAACTTAAAGTGAGGAAAGTAGGGAACAGTGTTGTTAACTGACACTTTACAAAAGTAATGAAGAGACTAACTGGTATTTCCATGTAGATAATGATGGAGAAACAGTTACATTCTGCTTTCATTTCTGTTGGGTGTATGCGTGAGAGTGGCATTGGGAGGGGGTCATGTAGTCACTGTGTCTAACTGAACTGCCAGACTGTTCACACTGTTTGCTGCATCTTACGTGCCTGCCAGCAAGCTATGGGGGTTCCGACTTCTCCACACTTTCACCAACACTTGGTGAAGCCAACGGCTTAAAGCAAACTTAGCATTGGGCACCTGGGTGGCTCAGCTGGTTGAGCGACTGCCTTTGGCTCAGGTTGTGATCCCAGATCGATTCCAGCATCAAGTTCCACACTGGACTCCCACCTCTATGGGGAGTCTGCTTCTCTCTCTGACCTTCTCCCCTCTCATGCTCTCTTGCTCTCTTTCTCAAATAAATAAAATTAAAAAAAAAACTTAGCATTATAAAGAGTAGATGTTTTGTTTACGCTGGCTGGAGCACAGGAAAACTGGAGCACAGGAATAACATCATCAGGGAGCATTCTCCTGTCCTCTCTCTATGCCAGGGATTATCAACTGTAAAGATTGATAAAATGCAGATTCCTGGGTTCCACATCTAGAGATTCTGTTTACTAGGTCTTGGTGATAGTACCAGGCACCTGCACTTTTTAAAATCATCCCTTCAAAAAAATAAGTTAGGGGCACCTGGGTGGCTCAGTGGGTTAAGCCGCTGCCTTTGGCTCAGGTCATGATCTCAGGGTCCTGGGATCGAGCCCACATCAGACACTCTGCTCAGCAGGGAGCCTGCTTCTTCCTCTCTCTGCCTGCCTCTCTGCCTGCTTGTGATCTCTGTCTGTCAAATAAATAAATAAAATCTTAAAAAAAATAATTAAAAAAACCAATCTAAAAGCATCCCTTAAAAAAAAAAAGAGCATCATCTCTAGTGATTTCTGCTGCAGTTGACCTATGGACTACTCTCTGGGAAGCAAAGGAAAGAGGAAACAAATTAATTTTTTAAAAAGATTTTTAAATTTATTTGACAGAGATCACAAGCAGATAGAGAGGCAGGCGGAGGTGGGGGTGGGGAAGCAAACTCCCTGCTGAGCAGAGAGCCCAATGTGGGGCTCAGTCCCAGGGATCACAACCTGAACTGAAGACAGAGGCCTCATCCCACTGAGTCACCCACGTGCCCCAGAAACAAATTACTTTAACCTTTGACAAAAATAGGACTAGGGTTACCTGTAGTCCTCTCCAAATAAGACCTTCAGTCTGGGTTCTGTAGTGTCCTAAGACATACTTTTGGCTTACCTGCTCAGATGAATACACAGGAGCTAACAGTGACTAGGTTCACTTTAATTTTGTTGGGATGATTTCCTACGCTGAGAGTTCTAGCCACTTCCACAAACTTAGCTAAAGAGAAATCATTGGGGTACGAGAGGGTGTTCTATAGCAGGGAAGGGGATGTGCACCTGGAGGTAGTACCCGCTGTACCACACTGTTCAAATAAAGCAGAACCAAGGCACTCCCAGCTCTCCAGCTTGCAAGCACGTCAACAGGCCACACAGGCAAATCTATTTTGAATGGTAATAGATTTAGAGAGAGAGCACATGCACAGGGTGGGGAGAGGGAGAGCTAGAATCTGTAACAGACTCCCTGCTGAGCACCAAGCGGATCCCAGGCTCCAAATCACGACCCTGAAATCGTGACTTGAGCCGAAACCAAGAGTTGGACATTTAACTGACTGAGTCACCCAAGTCCCCCAGTATTTTTATTTCTGGAACAGTCTCATCTATCCAAGGCCTCAGGCCACCAGTAGGCCACCTTTAGGCAAATAGGAAAATGGCCCCTAGTCTCCGTATGTGTAGCGCCACCTTCTGGAAAGTTGTCATAGTAAATATGGGACTCCAAGAAGTGAGATGAGAAAGGTGCCCCTCCCTAAGGTCATATGCTGAGCAACCTGCACAAAGGTACACAGAGCTGGGCGCCTGGGTGGCTCAGCTGGTTAAGCAACTGCCTTTGGCTCAGGTCATGATCCTTGAGTCGCAGGATCCAGTCCTGCATCTGGCTCCCAGCTCCATGGGGAGTCAGCTTCTCCCTCTGACCTTCTGTCCTCTCACTGTCTTTCTCTCAAATAGATGAAATCTTTAAAAAAAAAAAAAAAAAAAAGGTATACAGGGTCACAGAAATCCTAGCATGGTCATTTGGTTTCCTTGGAAAGAATGTGTTGCTAGCTTCCTGTCCTTTCAGTAATTTTGTAGTCTATCTGTTTCTGAGTTTGGCCTCTAACCCTGAGGGGTGTTCTCTGCAAGAGAATATTTACACTCCATCAGTGGTCTAGACTACACTTGTTCTTGTCAGTGAAAAATGGGTTCATTTTATAGGTGTATGAAATGATTTCTCTTGTGCCACATTTGTAAAAACCTTGTAGATTTTCACCTGAAGATGATCAGGCACAACTGTAACATTTTACTGTAAACTCACTGTGGAAACCTGATGGGACTGTGACTACCTCTTGGTTGCCCCACACTCTATTTTATTCACAGCCCCCAAGTAGGTTTTGCTGGTAGCCAGGAATTTAATGGAAATTAGACACTCTGGATCATTCTGGATTTATGGAGGAGGAATTGTATGGCTCTTCTAAAGCATCTCAGGTACTAGAGGCACATTTTAAATTATTATTATTTTTTACAGCAGCACTCTAAACTTTTCCTCTAAAATTCTGAGAGTGAGATAATCAACCTTTTGCAAAGAATTCTGCTTTAGGCCAACAATTATTTAGCCTGTAGTTGACTTTGGAGGTAGTGTGTGTGTGTGTGTGTTGGTCTTTAAGGAACTAATGAAAATAAAAGCTACTGTTTATTAGGCCCCCTTTACAAGTTAGGCTCATTCTACCTTCATTCTTCATATGCAACCAAATGAATTAGGTGTTTTCCTCATGGGAGAGGTGAGGAAACAGTTTGAAAAGATAGAAGGATGGGGTTTAGATTGATGTCTATTGATGTCAAAGGGCAAGTATTTGTTGTTGTGCTTGTTCTAGCACTCTTCTTTTTTAAAAACTTTTTTCAAAGATTTTATTTATTTGACAGAGAGACATAGCAAGAGCGGGAACACAAGCAGGCCGAGTGGAAGAGGGAGGAGTAGTCTTCCCATCGAGCAGGATCCCAGGACCCGGGGATCATGAGCTGAGCTGAAGGCAGATGCTCATTGACTGAACCACCCAGGCACCCCTCTTTTTTTTTTTTTTCTTTTATGATTTTTATTTATTACAGAGAGAGAGAGTGGACAAGCAGGGGGTGTGGCAGGGAGAGAAGCAGGCTCCCCACTGAGCAAGGAGCCTGCCTCAGGGCTCCACCCCAGGACCCTGGGTTCATGACCTGAGCCAGTTTAACTAATGGAGCCACCCAGGTGCCCTCCCCAGCACTGTCCTTTGGGAGAAAACTGCAGCTTGTCTCCTGTTTGGAGCCCAGAAAATTTCTTGGCCTGAATCTTCTTGTGTCATAGCTTCCTGTTCTCTTGTGTATTTGTTAAAAAAAAGGAAGTGATATCGGATGTTAAAAAAAATACAGTTAATATGGGGCACCTGGATGGCTCAGTTGGTTCGTGACTGCCTTTGGCTCAGGTCATGATTCCAGTCTGGGGATTGAGCCCCATATAGGGTTCCCTGCTCAGCAGGGGAGTCTGCTTCTCCCCTCCCCCCAGCTCATGCTCTCTCTCTCACTCACTCTTTTAAATAAAATCTTTAAAAAAAACCCCAAACCACATCAACACCCCCCCCCATACAATTAGTAGAGATAGTTAAGAAGAGAGCGCTAAGTCATGCATATCTTTTAACTAGTAAGGCTAAAGTTGCAATAGTTGACTTGTCTGGCTAACATTCTGAATGAGTTTGTAAGCTCATTGTTGGATTTTGTGGATGTTAGGTTGCACTGAATATTTGCAAAGTCAGCATTCATAAATAGAATGCAGTTAGATTTGGGCAAACTGAGAGCCTCGGGAACAAATGGTTTAAGTCTGTACTCAGACCAGACGTTTCTCTGAGCACCCGAGTTTGTAGGGAAAAGTACAACAAACAAGATTCCCTCTTATGGTTGGTTTTCCTTCTTCTTTTACTATTTCTTAATTGTGAAATATACACAACATCAAATTTACCATTTTAACCATTCTTAAGGGTACAATTCCATGGCATTGGGTACGTTCACCATGTTGCGCCATTGTTACTGCTTTACGTTTCTAGAACATTATCATCCCAAGCATAAATTCTGTACCTGTTAAACAATGACTCCTTTCTTTCCTCCCCCGTCTCTGCGTTTTGACGATTTTTGTTATGTTTCTGTTATGTTTTATGTTATGTTTTTTAGTTATGTTGCCTCTGGTAGGTGATTAGCCAATCTTTTTCTCTGCTGTCAAGCTTCCAGCCTTTCATAATTTATTAGACCTTACTAATTTTCTGCTTCTAATCTGCTGTTGGCTAGGAAACATCACTTAGCTTATCAAATTTGCATGTAAAGGAAGAGTTCCTAGAACTTATCCCTGAAAGCCTTTCTTCTGTGAAGTACTAGGACTTTGTGATGGCTCTTCCAACTATTAAAAGACCTTTTCCTTCCTCACTTCCTAGACATTTCCCAAAGGGTTTATATTTGTAAGTCGGACTTATGATATAAGTAGAGCATTACTGTTTTTAACAGAATAGTAAATTAATAGAAGAATAACCAGAAAGGCCTGATATTTTGTATTTTAAAAAACACTTTCATTTAGTAAGTTCCACCTAGGTAGTTTCCTTTCAAAGAGAAGTTTCCTTAGTGCTTTTATAATATGAGTGAATTGTGGGAATAAGACCATGAATACCTTGTTAGAAAGCCTGTCTACAGAGAAAGTAAGGGCCATTCACAAGCAGTTGTGTATCCAGGAATTCACCTGGACATGACTGCACATTTCGTTAGTGTTTTTTTAATATCCAAGATTCTTCTTTTTCAGGTATTTGATTTCACGGTCATAGACTTGACATCTGAGACTGATGAAATTCCAGATATCATAGCTTTGGAAGAGGAGGATGCATCAGATCACTCACATGCTAATGGTCCCACATTTCGTTAGTGTTTTTTTAATATCCAAGATTCTTCTTTTTCAGGTATTTGATTTCACGGTCATAGACTTGACATCTGAGACTGATGAAATTCCAGATATCATAGCTTTGGAAGAGGAGGATGCATCAGATCACTCACATGCTAATGGTCCC
>NC_081565.1:49336987-49416305 GCF_022355385.1 Mustela nigripes
GAGTCCTCTCAGGGCAAAACATTGAATAACTAACAAGAACATACTCCCTTTGGCTGAATACACAATTTGGGTCACATTAAACTTCATGCTTGCTCATGTGTTTATTCCTGAGGCTTTGGGGATTAACCTCTTGTGGGTTATAATCTCTTTCTTTCTTTCTGTTTGGCTACTTGGTCTTAATTGTAATGAAACTGATTGGTGTAAACTTTTGTAAGAGAACCTAGTTCTACAGCATATATCATTTCATGTAATTCAAAATTTAATCACTGATATGCCTATAATAAAAATTGTGCTGTGTATAATGTTGAATCAGAGTGATTAAATTTTTTTTTAAGTTAAATATTGACACTTTTGTCTTTATTTTTGGCCTCCCAGGATGGGTATCTTTTTTTTTTTTTTCTAAAGACTATCTATTTATTTGACAGAGAGATCACAAGTAGGCAGAGAGGCGTGCAGAGAGAGAGGAGGAAGCAGGCTCTCCGCTGAGCAGAGAACCCAGTGCTGGGCTGGATCCCAGGACCCTGAGATCATGACCTGAGCCGAAGGCAGAGGCTTTAACCCACTGAGCCACCCAGGCGCCCCAGCCAGGATGGGTATCTTAATAGGTCTGTGGGTCAGTGTTTTTTTTTTTCTTTTCTTTTCTTTCTCTTTCTCCTAGCCTAGTGGTGGGCATCTGATTGAAAATAGATCAACTAAGAGGAAATATATGGCAAGGAGTAAAGACTGTGTGTTCTAATACTGGCTCTGCCACTTACTAGTCATGTGACTTTAAACAAGTTACTTAATTTCCTTATACCTCTACTTCCTCATCTGTAAAATGGGCATAATAGTAGAGTTTGTTATGAAGAATAAACAAATTAACATTTGTGAAAAGCTTAGAGCAATACCTGGTGTAAAATAGCATTAAGTAAGTATTAAATGGTAGAAACAGTGGTTGACCCAGTAGTTTTGAGCATCCCTAGTGTCCAAATTGTAGTTTTGAAATGTCTTTTCCCACTAAAAAAAATCAGGGCTTCTTGGAGAAATGGCTGATTCCAGGTTTGAGGCAGAAAATTTACAAGATGATCCTTGAACTTCTTGCTACTCCAGATGGCAAGGAAACTGACTTGAAGAGTTTCCCATTGACTAAAGATAGGGCAGTTTGAACTTCAGTAAGGATAATAATTGCAATAGTTTGAACCCCATCAAGTGCAAACCCTTTTAAATATCGAAGTGTATCATTATACATATAAAAATTTAATTGGTCACCTTCAGGGGATAACAAACCAATTAACTGTTAAATAAAGGGAAAAACAGCCATCAAAAATAATTTAAGTCTTCCCACTTGCAAGGATGTGGATGGAACTAGGGGGTATTATCTAAGTGAAATAAGCCAATCAGAGAAAGACAATTATTATATAAACTCTCTGGTATGAGGAATTTGAGAAATAAGACAGAGGATCATAGGGGAAGAGAGAAAAAAATGAAACAAGATGAAACCAGAGAGGGAGACAAACCATAAGAGACTCAATCTCAGGAAACAAACTGAGGGTTGCTGGAAGGAAAGGGAGTTGGGGGTTGGAGTAATGGGGTGATGGATTTTGGGGACATGTGTTGTAATGAGCACTGGGTATTATACAAGACTTACGAATCACAGACCTGTACCCCTGAAACAAATAATGTATGTTACTCGATTGAACTACAATTTAAAAAAGAAAAAGAAAAAAATTAAAGGAAAGAATGAATGATTTATCTTCCTTTATATATACACCTATATTTTAAAGATTTTATTGATTTATTTTAGAGGCAGGGAGGGGCAGAGTGAGAGCAGAGAGAGTCCCAAGCAGACCCCACACTGAGTGTGCAACCCAACACATCCCATAACCCTGAGATGAGACATGAGCAGAAAACAAGAGTTGGACTCCCAGCTGACTATGCCACTCAGACGCCCTGTTTTTCCTTATATCCTTACCCCTGGATAAAACAGTAAATGTGGGAAAATTTCTATCATATAATTGTTACTAACAAGAAAAAAATGATTATCTTGGACTGCTATAATTACCTTAGACTGAGTGGTTTACAACAGCGATGTATTTCTCACAGCTCTGGAGGCTGAAAGTTTGCAATCAGGACATGAGCCTGGTTGGGTTTGGTGAAGACCCTTCTAGGTTGCAGTAAATCCACTTCCCTTCGAATCCTTAAATGGTGGAAAAAGCAGATCCTTAAGCAAGCTCTCCTGTGACTCTTAGGACATTAATCCTGTTCAGGAGGGTTCCACCCTTATGATCTCATCTAATCCTAATTATCTTCCAAAGACCCCACCTTCTAATACCATCACATTGAAGAGTAGGGTTTCAACACAGGAATTAGAGGGAGGAAGGAACCAACATTCAGTTCTTAGCAAATAATAAATTAGAATTTTGACATTTTGCAATGTCCACTATATTAATAGATCTAGGCATTCAGCATCAATGGCTGTCAATGGCATAAATAAAGCTATGTACAGATTGATGAAACAGCACCACCAATCATCTAGACTTGCCATAGGAATTATATCTGAATCTCATCAATCCCTCTGGATCCAGGGGTCAATTTGAAGGAAATACAGAGGGCAGAAATAGAAGAACATTTTGAACTACAGCAAATCTACAATCAGTAAAACCTAGAGTAAGGCATATTATTCAGGTCAAATAGCACCTGTTCCTCAACAGAAAAGTTGTAAGAAAAAAAGGAGGAAGGGAGAATGGAGGAAAGCCTGTATATTAAATGATAGTATTAAAAAAAAAAAAAGAAAAAATCTGTTAAAAACTGAAAAAAAAAAAAAAAAAAAAAAAAAAAAAGAAGAGGGCAAAGCAAGTATAAAAAGGGTAAGACTGAACTATAATGTCCAGAGAAGCACATTTAACTGGCAAAAACTATAAGACAGTGCAAAGGAGTGATTACTATAAAAGTGAGAATGGTGGCTCTTTTCTTGGGAAAGGAGGGGTTTCAGGAATGGCTGGAAAAGTTTTATTTCTTGTCCTTGGTGGTAGTTATAAGGTCATTCACCTAGAATGACACATTAAGCTCTTTTTTACAAGACCAGTGCTCTAACCCCTGAGCTATGGAGCCTAAGCTCTTTTTTAAAATGTAAGTTGGATTGCTGGCATATAAAGATTGAGTGGAGTGGCACATGATTTGCCATTTTCTGAACTTTACTCTCCTGGCCTTTCCATTCTTTATTTATGCTAGTCAATATCCATCGCATAAAGCCCCCTCCGAGGCAGTTTTGCTGCCAGATTTTTTCTTTTCTTTTTTTTTTTTTTAAACATTTTATTTATTTGACAGACAGAGATCACAAGTAGGCAGAGAGGCAGGCAGAGAGAGAGAGAGAGAGGAGGAAGCAGGCTCCCCGCAGAGCAAAGAGCCCGATGTGGGACTCGATCCCAGGACCCTGAGATCATGACCTGAGCCACCCAGGCGCCCCTGCTGCCATTAAGAAGAAAGGTACATTCAGCATTTGAGGGCATACAAGAGGGCATTTTATTAATGACAGACCTGGGGCTTAGTGTTTAGATGTCGTTACAACCCACAGCTAGTGAGATAGGTTAGGATGGAACCCACTGCTTTTTCTTCTACACCGAGCTACAGTCCCAAAGCTCCGTTTTTGTTTTTTTGTTTGTTTTTTTAACCTGACGAAATCAACCAATAGGAGCAAAAGGAACCAAAGCCACAAAACAGAAGAAAGCGCCAAGCCTCGGAGCAACTGCTAGATCCGTTTGAAATTACGCAAACGCAAAAGACTTCGCTGGCGACGCAATGCACCGTGGGTTTTGTAGTTGTTCGGCAAGGCCTGGCGGGATGAGATGGAAACTAGGGTGCATTGCATGGCGGGAAGTATAGTCGGCCGTGGAAGTCCCTCCTCTACCGGAAGCTAGGCAGCGCCAGCGCTTACCGCTTTTCCGGAAGCGCGGGAGTCTTGGTTTTTGTAGGTTCTGCTGAGGCAGCTGTACCGTAGTACCGTTAAAGGCTCCGTTTCCCTGAGACTTCATGGTCGTTTGAGGTGACATGGCTCCGGGCGACAGAGGAACAGGCGGTGGCAATGGAGGGGCCGCCGCTCCCTCAGGCTGCCCGTAGGGAGGGAGCCTAAAGCCACTCTGAATCTCTCGGGCCTGTGCTTCCTTCTTTTGCAGTGATACCGCCTACGGCGAAGATGAGCTCTGTGTGGGTCACCTCTTTCGAGAAGGAGCATCTCTGGATGTATCTGCAGGCGCTCGGTTTCGAGCCAGGCCCGGCCACCATTGCCTGCGGAAAGATCGTGTCGCACACGCACCTCGGCGTGTAAGGAGCCGGGGCTGACGGGGCGGGGGAGTCGGAGCTGGGACGCGCTGGTGGGACCCACCCTTTTCGCGGACCTCGCTGGGTGATGAATCAAGTAGTCCCGCGGCTACTTTGTGCCGGCACTGGCTACAAAGCCCTTGCTCTTGGCGGGTGCCAGCCTGGTGGCAGAAACTCTCAGTCGCGGAACTGTGCCGGGAACGCTTTGTAAGGGGTCGTGTCTGCAGTTGGGGCAAGACTGGAGGGATGGCTTCATCCTGCTTTAGTGGTGATGCTGGGTGGTCTGTGACGTCCGGGGAGGGATGGAGAGTTGCTCGTGGACGGGTGTGAGGACAGTATGTTCAAGGGCTTTGGGACCCAAGGAGCCTTTCATGGTGATTGTTTTCTAGTTGATAATTTTTACAAACCGAGACGTTGCGTAGTTCAGAAAAAAATAGTAGAAAAGGGTATGAAAATGGAAAGTAAAAATCCCTCTCTACTTTGTCACTAATATAATGGTTATGAACATAAATCTAGAGACTTTGTATGTATTTCTGTGTCTAAACTTACCAACTTACGGGATATAGCCCAAGAGAAATTCGAGATAAGTAGGCTGTTAATTGTTTTCAGTCTTTTGACTTTTCTTATTGTTTCATTTCTTCTGGTGGCAGTGTGCTTAGACATCTATTTCTTGATGTATCACTTCAAACGATCTCTTAATTCCCCACTATGTAATTTCACAATGAAAGTTGCTGTTACTTATAAGATAATTCATTAGCTCACTCACACTTTCCTGCCCTCCCTTGCTTTCTTCTTGACTTTTTTTCAAATGTATAGTTTTTACTGTCAAAGATTAGATCCATACTTTTTTTTTTTTTTTTTTTTGCTTAGAGCCATAATTAAGATTTACTGGTTAACTATTTGTTTAGAGGTTACTATTATTTACATATAGAAGTGCTTTGGTTAGAAGCCTATTCTAAAAATTGTCAACCAGTAGAGAGCATTTCTAAGGTTATACTTATGTATTAATAAATAGTCCAGTTATTTCACATGATTTAATTGCCCACAGTATAGTTTCTTTTTCTTTGTGCTGGCAGAGAAGCTTGAAGCTTGCCATTTCCACCACAAACCTTCTCTTCAGTGTTTAGCAATTTAAGATTTCTCTCCAGCTGCAGTCTGTTTTCTGCCTTTGAAATTTAGTTAAAATCTGTGCTCCCTCCTCCCCAGCACCATCATAGATTATCCCTAAAAGTCATTTTAGTTGGTTGTTAGGAGGGAGCTATTATTTTGAAACAGGTGTCCTCTTTAAAATGCTTCAGACTTGAATATACTGTCAAATTTACTTAACATTTTTTTTTAGCTTTTTAAATTCACTTACGTATAATATGGGTACACAAGGTGAACAGAATAGGCATAAACTTTCCCCTTGCAGAATTTCAGTCTAGTGGATGAACAAACCTTCAACAAATATCTTACTAAAAATTCTATTAAGTGTCAAAAGGAAGACAACGGGATACTATGTGAAAAATATCAGGCTTGAGAGATAATAAGAAGGAAGGATCTTCCTTTGTGTTAGTTGAGAAATAGAAACATTTCAAGGACAAGAGTTGTTTGACATATGAATAAGCATGGGAACTTTAATCTCAACTTATTTTATTTCAACTTGAGAACAAAGCCTTTTCTGTTCAAAAGTGTACTCCCCTACATTTGTCCTGCATTCCAGTGCAACACAGCTCCTTTTGTATTTCCCTAACTTTTTTTTTTTTTTTTTTTTTAAGATTTTATTTCTTTGACAGAGAGAGGTCACAAGTAGGCAGAGCAGTTGGGGGTGATGGTGCTGGGAGCAGACTCCCTCTTGAGCAGAGAGCCCTACCCAGGGCTTGATCCTAGGACCCTGAGATCATGACCTAAGTGGAAGGCAGAGGCTTAACCAACTGAGCCACCCAGACACCCCAAGTAATTGCCTAACTCTTAAGCCAGTTTTTTTTTTTTTTTTTGAGTCTGAAAGTAAGGCATCACACAATTGAGATATCCCTACAGATAATTGTTGAAAATGTACCAGACATGAAAAGATGTCAGATCTCTGTTTTAAGTGTTAAAAATACTTCATATTAGCACATAGAATATCCTTAGATATATTCTATTATGTTCTAATGAGCTGCCCCTTTTTGATGATATCCTCAGTTTCTTCTGAGACTTTTCCTTTATAGATATTTGCTTCTTTTGCTTTTAACTTCTTTTGATACTACTGTGGTGAACTCTTCTCTTTTCCACCCATGCATATGACCTTTTTATACTAGAATAATGGGGGAGGGTTCTTATAATCTTTTATCTGATAACTTTGACAGGTTATTTCTTTTCTTTCCTGAGTGTAAACTTTTTTTTTTTTTAAGATTTTATTTTATTTATTTGACAGACAGAGATCACAAGTAGAGAGGAGGCAGAGAGAGAGAGAGGGAAGCAGGCTCCCCGCTGAGCAGGGAGGCCGATGTGGGGCTCGATCCCAGGACCCTGAGATCATGACCTGAGCCGAAGGCAGCGGCTTAACCCACTGAGCCACCCAGGCACCCCCTGAGTGTAAACTTTTAACTTGGGATGTGTGCTCCATTTTTATCCCCTTTTCATTTACCCAGAGAACTTAATTTTTTAAAAAAAGATTTTATTTATTTATTTGATAGATAGAGATCACAAGTAGGCAGAGAGGCAGGTAGAGAGAGAGGAGGGGGGAAGCAGGCTCCCTGCTGAGCAGAGAACCCGATGCGGGGCTCGATCTCAGGACCCTGAGTTCATGACCTGAGCTGAAGGCAGAGGCTTTAACCCATCGAACCACCCAGGCGCCCTAAGAGAACTTAAATTAAAAAAAATTTTTTTAAAAAATTTTTAAAAATTAACATATAATGTATTATTTGTTTCAGGGGTACAGGTCTGTGAATCATCAGTCTTACACAATTCACAGCATTCACCATAGCACATACCCTCCCCAGTGTCTGTCACCTAGCCACCCCATTTCTCCCACTCCATTTCCCCTGCTACTACTCAGACTTTACTACAAGGACTTTGAAAAATGGCAGCTGTATCTCTGTGCCAAGTTTGACTTGGTTTGCCTTGGGAATTGCCAAAGTGTAGCTTAAAATCCTACAGGTGGGCCATGCAGTGGAACATGACATCTGAGGCGGATCCTTTTTCATCAGCAGGTTGTTGTAGATGAAGTTCAGAAAACTCTTCTCCTGGCTCTGGCAGTTCCTGAAGCCTGAATTTTCTGTTTCTTACCGGACACAGGGTGTGAGGAGTGGACATCCATCCAAAAGTGGCTGATGACTCTGGCCCAGTGGCTGCCGTACTGTCCTTACACTAACTCTTGATCCCTTATAGCTGTGTAGCATTTCTTATATGGTTTGGTTTGTTGGTTGTTATTTTTATTTTTATTTATTTATTTATTTATATGTTTTTAAACGTTTTTATTTATTTATTTGACAGAGAGAGATCACAAGTAGGCAGAGAGGCAGGTAGAGAGAGAAGAGGAAACAGGCTCCCCAGCGAGCAGAGAGCCCATTGCGGGGCCCGATCCCAGGACCTCGGGATCATGACCTGAGCTGAAGGCAGAGGCTTTAACCCATTGAGCCACGCAGGCACCCCTGTTGGTTGTTATTTTTAATGTAATTGTATTTTTTTAAGGCTTGTCTTGATTAGGAAAATCAGGACAATCAAAACTTTAAAAAACTTGGTAGAACTACATCATATAAGGGTGGTTCTGGGGTTAAAATGTAATGGTTAAGAACCTGGACTCTGGGGTCAGATGACATATTTCAAGTCACTGCTCTTCTGCTTCCCGATGTGATTTTGGATAGTTTTGGCAAATTATCTAATCTTTCTAAATTTAAAAAACTATATAATCTGATGTCATTAGAATTAATCCATCGTAAAGCAGCTAGTACAGTATTTAACTTTATGGTTGCGGTAAAGATTAGATGAGTTATTGCCCAAAGGCTTAAAATACTACCTGGGAAATGATAAACTATTGGTAGCTATTTTTATTGTTATTCAGTAGATATTGGTTTGTATCATTTTCAGGATATAATAGGCCACAGTTAGTTCTCTCCACCTAATTAGGTTTTCCTTTTCTTTTTGTAGAATATTCTCTGCGATAAAGGAAGTTGTTTTTTTTTTTTTTTTTTAAGATTTTATTTATTTATTTGACAGAGATCACAAGTAGGCAGAGAGGCAGGCAGAGGTGGGGGGGAAGTAGGCTTCCTGCTGAGCAGAGAACCCAATGTGGGGCTCCATCCCTGCACCCTGAGATCATGACCCAAGCTGAAGACAGAGGCTTAACCGACTGAGCCACCCAGGTACCCCTCGATAAAGGAAGTTCTCCCAGTGTTCTATTTGATCAATATTATCAGAATCAGAAAATTTTTATTGTTTTTCTTTTTTTTTTTTTTTTTTTTTAAAGATTTTATTTATTTATTTGACAGAGAGAAGCACAGGGAGAGAGGTGACACAATCGGGGAGTGAGAGAGGGAGAAGCAGACTTCCCGCTGAGCAGGGAGCCCGCCCCAGGACCCGGGGATCATGACCTGAGCTGAAGGCAACTGCTTAATGACTGAGCCACTTGGGCACCCTACTTGTTTTTATTAATTATAAAATGTATATGAATTAAAGAAACTTAATTTGCTTTGACCTCTTGAAGATAATGAAAAATACTAATTTGTGTTAAACTCTTACACAGCTTTTGATGCTGTCTAGTTTTATTAACCATTTTTCTTTTTTTTTTTTTTCCTCTGCTTCTCTTTCTTTTTAAACTACTAGGAACATGTTTGACAAGTTGAACCGTGATGCCTTTCAAATTGTTTCTTATTTTTTGTTTCAAACACTGGACCAGTCTCTCACCAAAGAAATTTTCAAGTGAGTCAAGTTCTTTTCTTTTCTTTTTCTAAGTAGTCATTCTCAAATTTGAAAAGGGAGTAGGCTCTGTATAAGCCAGAATTTCAGCTTTGTCCTTTCACTATATGAATTGATATCACAAAAGTCAGGTTTGAATCTTATAAATTTAGTGCTTGACCTTTGTAAATCTGAGTGATTTTTCTTTGGTACCTATCTTAAAATCATATATTTTAAAATCATTGATTATTTTATAGATAAGACTTTTGTTTTATATACTTAGTTCCCAACATTCTTCTTAGTCACAATCAGGCCATGCTGTTAATTGGTACCAATCTATTTGTATAGTTTTGCCTTACTTTCTCTCTCTCTCTCTTTTTTTTTTTGCTGATTACCCCCTGCCTTACTCCTTTTTCTGTATGCAATATTACTTGTCTTGTCTATTTTTACCTTTTTTTAAAATTTTATTTATTTATTTCACAGAGAGAGAGAGATCACAAGTAGGCAGGCAGAGGGGCGGGGGGGAAGCAGGCTCCTCAAGGAGCAGAGAGCCCGATGTGGGGCCTGATCCCAGGACCCTAAGATCATGACCCAAGCCAAAGGCAGAGGCTCAACTCACTAAGCCACCCAGGTGCTCCTTGTCTATTTTTACTTTTTGGGTGTCTCTAAATCCTTACTATTTTTGTCAGTGATATATAAGTGTTAAGTGCTGTAGGTGAAAATCATTCCTATTATGTTTAGTCTAATGTTAGATACTGTTGAGTATCAGTTTAAGGAGGAGATAAAAACATGAATATCTGTAAACTTTGGATCCAAGATATTTTGTATGTGATTTGGGCTTATACCACCAGAAAAAGTGTTTAACTTTGTTTTGATGTTTGTATTTTGCTCTTATCCTCTTAAATAGAAAAGCACAGTGTCCGCTTTATGATTCTTTCCTTCTCCATCTGCCCTTCCCCCCCACTTGTGCTTTCTGTCTCTAAAAATAAATCTTAAGAAGAAAAGTAACAAGTGAATTGTTTAGGCATTGTTATTTTTGATAATTTATTCTTAATATTTTGTGTCCAGTTAAAGCTGTGAGTGGCCAGGAGCACATTTAAAACATCTTTTCTGGAAATCTCTATCTTTAAGCTATAGGACTTATTCTGCCCAAATAAAAATAGATTTTCCAGCCCCCCCCCTTTTTTTTAAAGATTTTATTTATTTGCCAGAGATAGAGAGAGAGAGTACACACAAGCAGGCAGAGCAGCAGGCAGAGGCAGTGAGAGAAGCAGGCTCCCCGCCGAGCAAAGAGCCTGATGTGGGACTCGATCCCAGGACCCTGGGATCAGGACCTGAGCCGAAGGCAGCGGCTTACCCATCTGAGCCACCCAGGCATCCCTCCCCCTTTTTCTGATTATTTTTTTTAAAGATTTTATTTATTTATTTGACAGAGAGAGATTACAAGTAGGCAGAGAGGCAGGCAGAGAGAGAGAGGAGGAAGCAGGCTCCCCGCTGAGCAGAGAGCCCGATGCGGGACTCGATCCCAGGACCCTGAGATCATGACCCGAGCCGAAGGCAGTGGCCTAACCCACTGAGCCACCCAGGCGCCCCCCCCTTTTCTGATTATAAACAAAATACAGTTCGTTTTAAGTAATTCAGGAAATACAGAAAAATGTAAAGATAGAAGTAAACATCATTCCTAAACTCGCTAACCAGAAAATATCACTGCTGACATTTTAGCCTTTTAGTCCTTATTATTCCATGCATACTCAATTTTTTACATGACTATAGAATGTATGACACAGAAGTATTAAAAACTGAGGTCCTAAACAAATAATTATGTCTCAGAATAAAAATTTATCAGGGGAAAGTAATAGGTAAATTTTAAGTCTTATTGTTTTTGACTAAAACAGAGGCAAAACTTTTTAATCATTTTATATATTGTTTATATACAAAACAGTAGTACACACTGACTGTGTTATGGGTTGTCTTTGCGAGTCCAAAGCTCTCACGTCATTCCTTCTGGCTCTTCCTGTGCAATCATTTATGTTTCTCTCTCTCTCACCCCCCACCCCAGGCTTAACATACTAATTTATTAATACCATCTTTTTGCTTAGTTCAGTGAATTCATTGAGAGTGTTGTCTTCTTTAGCTAATTTGTAGTAATTTTAATGATGTTTCATTCCTTCATTTAATATTATACACTGATGATTTGTGGTAAACTGGACTCAACCTTATAGTAATTTATAAAGGAAAATACCCAATTTCTCACAGGTTGTTGTCCTTCTTTTTTTTTTTTTTTTTTTTTTTTTTTTTTTTTTAAAGATTTATTTATTTGACAGAGAGAAATCACAAGTAGACAGAGAGGCAGCCAGAGAGAGAGAGGGAGAGGGAAGCAGGCTCCCTGCTGAGCAGAGAGCCCAATGTGGGACTCGATCCCAGGACCCCGAGATCATGACCTGAGCCGAAGGCAGCGGCTTAATCCACTGAGCCACCCAGGCGCCCCGGTTGTTGTCCTTCTTTAGTTGAAATCTATAAATACTAACTTTGGTTCATTTAGCATTTATGGACAGAAGTTTCATGTTTAAAAATTTCCCCAAGTTTTTTTGTTCATAATTCTAATGCTTTTATATCTGTTCTTTTAAGGCTTTGTTGGCCTCCATTTGACCAAAAGAGTGACACTGAATTCCGGAAACATTGCTATGAATGGTTAAAAAAGATTTCTGTAAGTATTCTCTTTCTGGAAGATGTAAACTTAAGTTAGAAACTACATTAAGAGATGCCTGAGTGGCTTAGTGGGTTAAGCGTCTGCCTTCTGCTCAGGTCATGGTCTTAGGGTCCTGAGATCGAGCCCTGCATCGGGTTCTCTGCTTGGTCGGTAGCCTGCTTCCCCCTCTCTATCTACCAGCCTCTCTGCCTACTTGTGGTCTCTGTCTGTCAAATAAATAAATAAAATCTTAAAAAAAAAAAAAAGAAAAACCAACTACCTTAAATTTTATTTTTGGCTTTGTTGAAGTATAATCTTACATTAATTTTTTGGAGGTGAAGTCTTTAATGCTTTTATGCTAACAGTATAATAGTGAGGAAATATTTGTTAAAATATTTTTGGTGGTTTTGGTTAGGATTTTGTGTATATCTAGGAAACCAGCTTTGCTGCCTAGATGCATTGGAAATAGGTTTCTGAGTTCTTGCAAGTTTATGTCATAGTTTTTGTTTAAAGAAACTTTAAAAATTTTTTTTTATTTTTTAAAAGATTTTATTTATTTATTTATTTACTTGTAAAATATTTCATTTATTTGCCGGAGAGAGAGAGAGAGAGTACACACAAGCAGGCAGAGAGGCAGACAGAGGCAGTGAGAGAAGCCGAGACTCCGCCGAGCAAGGAGCCCAGGACCCCGGGATCACGACCTGGGCTGAAGGCAACGGCTTAACCAACTGAGCCACCCAGGTGTCCCAAAAGATTTTATTTATTTATTTGACAGAGAGAGAGAGATCACCAGTGGTCAGAGAGGCAGGCAGAGAGAGGGGGAAGCAGACTCTACACTGAACAGAGAGCCCGATGCAGGGCTCGATCCCAGGACCTGAGCTGAAGGCAGAGGCTCAACCCACTGAGCCACCCAGGTGCCCCTAAATAAAACTTTTTTGATGATAGATTACTTTAACTTGTGTCCCCATATAGTATCCATAATTGTGGCTTTATAATTAGTTTTTGTGACCAAGTCCACCAAGAGTTTAGAAATATTCCAATATTCAATTTCTGGTTCAAATGGAATAATCTTTACATAGTAGGAATTATGGCTATTACTATTACTATTTTCAAAGGATCTATTATTTATTTGACAGAGAGCACCCATGAGGCATGGGTTGGGAGGGGCAGAGGAAGAGGGAGAGAGAGATTCTAAGCAGATTCTGCACTGAGTGCGGAGCCAGAAGGGGGGCTTGATCCCGACCCTGAGATCATGATCTGAGTCAAAACCAAGAGACCCCTAACCAGCTGTGCAGCTGGGGCTCCCCAGAGTTATGGTTATTACTTGATAAGTTTATTATTAATAAAGTCTTCAAATTGTCTTATTTCTTTTTTCCATAGGTGGAATGTGGAAGTAGCTTTCCTCAAGTTGTTGGGTCACTTTTTCTTTCTCCTGGTGGTCCTAAGTTTATTCATCTGATGTATCATTTTGCACGATTTGTTGCAATAAAATATATCAAAACCCATTCTAAAAGTAAGTTATATTTTTAATAAGAATTTTTTTGTTTTCAGTTTTAAATTTTTTTCATAATTTATAAGTCATAAAGAGATTTTAATAAAGCAAGGTAAGATAAAAACATTAAATTACCTCACAAGGTAATAGTTAATATTCTACAGGAACTGTAGTTTGAAAGCCTCTAATGAACATAAGTAACTATTGGTGTGTGTGTGTGTATGATTCCTGAAGACCATTTACCATTTGCTTGGTCAGAGGAATTGTGCATTTTGTTAGTTATCTGTGTATTTTCTGTGGAGATTGATCAGTTCATACCTCTGTCACACATAACAACATTGTGTGTGGTCAGACATTTTTATCTTTTTAGTCTGATAGGTTAAAGTGGAATCTGAGGGTGGGGTTTTAATTTGTATTTCTCTTATTTAGGTAGATTGAAAATTGTTTCATATATTTAAGAGCACCTTGTGTTTTTTATACACTATATTCATAGTTGTTCATTTTCTCTTAAGTTACTGCTTTTTTTCATTTATAGGAGCTCTTATTTATTACTATCCTTTCTCTGTGATACGATATGTAAACCTTTTTTTCCCATTTTATTTTCTATGCATGATTTTTAAAGAACTTATACATATGATTTTGGTGTTTAAGTATTTGTATAGGTAAAATTAAATGCAACATAAGCATTGTTACCAGTTTTTCTTTTCGTAGATGGTCTATTCCAATTACATGTAGCCCAAAGTATTTTAGTATATGTGCTGTTGAAGTGAGCACTAGCCCAAAGTATTTCATATGAAGTATGTATGTTTGGAGTTAGCAAGAGTTTGTTGTGCATAAGGCTTCTAAGCATGGGTTTTCCTATTTCTGCTTTCTGATTTAAATCAATTCCAGTCACATGTTTAGTGTCTAGATGACTTCTGCATTCCGTGAACTCATCCCCAGTTGAATATATAGAATTTGTGGCTTCTTTGGGGATAGCACTAGGACCTGGATTAGTAATGTCAGGTGCACTGGAGTGGTCTCCATTTATCTGTTTATCCATTTAGCCATTAATGTAGGATTTATTACAGCTAAAAATGTGGATTCTGAAATGTTTGGATGGATTGTTCTCAGGTTCTGCTTTGATCATTATTAACGCAGCCAAGAATTACCGGAGAAATGGAGACTGGTTTTGTTTGGTTGTTCTGTTGGTCTTACTAGATAGAAAAATAAACAGCAAAAGACGTGTTGTGATCTAACCTCATCTCTTTTAATTGATTTTCTTTCTTTGTTGTGAAGAGATCCTGGTAAGTTGCTCTTGTATAACAGTGTATTTGTTCATGGATATATCAAGCTGTGATAATAAGAATTATTTGGGGCAGAGAAACTTTCAAAGTTTTTATGATTGTATAAAACAACTCAACTTCAGATACCTTTTTTTAGTTGCCTACTTAAAAATAGATTTCCATGCTTTTGTTAAAATTAGTTGTATCTGTTTATGTGGCATACCTGTTTTTAAGGAGTTGTTAGTTGTTTGAATTACTCATCTCTTAAAATTAATGAATCTCCAATTTTTGATATTTGATATTTTCTGTGATCTTATTTATCTTCCATATAGATTCTTCTATACGTTTTACAGAGACATTTAATGTAAAATCACAAGATATGCACAAATGCATTGCCAGATGCCATGTGGCACGTAATAGATTTTTACACGTTTTGCAAAGAGAAGACTGTGTTACCCGAAAGTATCAGGAAAATGCACAGTAAGTAATACATTGATAGTTAGAAAATGAAAATTCCAGGGGCATGTGGGTGGCATAGTTGGTGAGGCATCTGATTATTGGTTTTGGTTTAGGTCATGATCTCAGGATTGTGAAATCTAGCCCTCCTCATGGCTCTGCACTGGGTGTGGAGTCTGCTTAAGATTCTCTGTCTCCCGGGGCGCCTGGGTGGCTCAGTGGGTTAAGCCGCTGCCTTCGGCTCAGGTCATGATCTCAGGTTCCTGGGATCGAGTCCCACATCGGGCTCTCTGCTCAGCAGGGAGCCTGCTTCTCTCTCTCTCTCTGCCTGCCTCTCCGACTACTTGTGATTTCTCTCTGTCAAATAAATAAATAAAAAATCTTTAAAAAAAAAAAAAAAAAAAGATTCTCTGTCTCCCTCTCCTTCTGCCCCTCCCTCGAGTGCTCTCTCTTTCTCCCCCCACCCCACCCAAAAGAAAATGAAAATTCCTTTCTCCTTAGCAAATGTCATCAGTGTACCTTCAGTGGCAGTAATCTGTGCCTACCTCAAAACCCCTTAGTGTCCTATTTTCATTTTATTTTTTTTTTTATTTTATTTTTTTTTTTTTTAAAGATTTTATTTATTTATTTGTAAGAGAGAGAGAGTGAGAGCGAGCACAGGCAGACAGAGTGGAAGGCAGAGTCAGAGGGAGAAGCAGGCTCCCTGCGGAGCAAGGAGCCCGATGTGGGACTCGATCCCAGGACGCTGGGATCATGACCTGAGCCGAAGGCAGCTGCTTAACCAACTGAGCCACCCAGGCGTCCCCCTATTTTCATTTTAAAGCCAGATAACTTCTGAATAAGATATTTGAAAACTGTGCAGATGTACATGAAACTTTAGAGCAAAGGAAAATATTACCTTAGTTTAAAAATTCAGTGTCTTAGGTGTTTTTCATTTTTTTAAACATGGATTTACATCTTTATGCTCTAATTATTTTGCTCATTCTATTTTGTATTTTTTCTCTTCATATTTCATTCTGTAAATTTTTCCGTATTGCCGTACTATATTGCTTTTATTAAAAAATTAAAAAAATATTTTTATTTTTTGAATTTTTTTTTATTTATTTTTTATTTTTTTATTTATTTTTTTTTTTAAAGATTTTATTTATTTATTTGAGAGAGAGACAGTGAGAGAGAGCATGAGCGAGTCAGAGAGCGAAGCAGACTCCCCATGGAGCTGGGAGCCCGATGTGGGACTCGATCCCGGGACTCCGGGACCATGACCTGAGCAAAGGCAGTCGTCCAACCAACTGAGCCACCCAGGCGTCCCTATTTTTTGAATTTTCTTAAGTATATTGCTTTTAATATCTACTTAATAGTTGAGTAGATAAGTAGATATTCCATCAAGTAGGTATTTCATAGTTTCTTTAACCATCTCATCTTGTGTTATATTTAGGTTCCTCTTGTCAGCAGAATTTTATTTGAGTTACTTTTGTGTGCCAGATATTGTTTAGGCACTGTTGTTCAGCATTAAACAAGACAGGCAAGGTTTCTAGTCTCAAGAAATAGAGTGTGTCAAATTTTTTTTTTTTAAGATTTTATTTATTTATTTGACACAGAGATCACAAGCAGGCAGAGAGACAGGCAGAGAGAGAGGAAGGGAAGCAGGCCCCCCGCCGAGCAGAGAGCCCCATACGGGGCTCGATCTCAGGACCCTGGGATCATAACCTGAGCCGAAGGCAGAGGCTTTAATCCACTGAGCCACCTGGGTGCGCCAACTGTGTCAAATTTTTAATGATTATAAACAACTACAGTAAGACAGCTTTTTATTTATTTATTTATTTATTTATTTTAAAGATTTTATTTATATATTGACAGAGGGAGAGAGATCACAAGTAGGCAGAGAGGCAGAGAGAGGGGGAAGCAGGCTTCCTGCTGAGCAGAGAGCCCGATGTGGGGCTCAATCCCAGGACCCTGAGACCATGACCTGAGCTGAAGCAGAGGCTTAACCCACTGAGCCACCCAGGCACCCCAAGACAACTTTGTAAATGTTGTGTTACCTGTTGTGAAAACTAAAGAATACTTTGAAGTCATCTTGAAACTACAATGTTGCCTATCATAACCCTAGGTATGTGTGACGAGGATAAGAGAGCAGAGTAGTCCTACTTCCATCATTTTATTTGGAGACAGAGTGTATATGAGCCGAGAAGTCCTGGTCCATCTCAATAGCAACCTGTATGTTAGATCACACTGTAAGTCTTGGAGAAAGTCTAGACTCCTTTAGCTGGCCCCTGGCTGTATTTGGAAGAGTAGTCTTCAGAGGCCTTGAGAAAAGATAACAAATGGGGGAAAATATCAAAGTGGCCTATACCCGTTAATTGTAGTGGAATTATAATTGTTTTTTTATGTTTTCTTACAGATTGTCAGTTAAACAAGTACGAAGTTTGAGAGCAGAATGTATGGAACAGCAAAACCAAATAAAAAAGTAAGTGAGAGGCGCCTGGGTGGCTCAGTGGGTTAAGCTGCTGCCTTTGGCTCAGGTCATGATCTCAGGGTCCTGGGATTGAGTCCCACATCGGGCTCTCTGCTCAGCAGGGAACCTGCTTCCTCCTCTCTCTCTGCCTGCCTCTCTGCCTACTTGTGATCTCTGTCTGTCAAATAAACAAATTAAAAAAAAATCTTAAAATATAAAAATAGTTTAAAAAAAAAAAGTAAGTGATTTTTATATTAGAGCTGAAAGTTGCCTTAGTGCAGCTCCTGTATTTCACTAGTAAAGAAACTGAGTCCCATAGGAT
Source organism: Mustela nigripes (assembly GCF_022355385.1). Lineage (NCBI taxonomy): Eukaryota > Metazoa > Chordata > Mammalia > Carnivora > Mustelidae > Mustela > Mustela nigripes. The sequence goes on from NC_081565.1 coordinate 49,354,817, forward strand.
TAGAACATAATTCTGATTCCTAGTTCACTTCTTCTAATAAATTTATTGCTTTTGGGGTGCCTGGGTGGCTGTCGGTTAAGGGTCTGCCTTTGGCTCATGATCTGGGGTCCTGGGAACAAGCCCTGAGTCAGGCTCCCTGCTTAGTAGTAGTCTGCTTCTCCCTCCCCTTCTGCTGCTTCCTCTGCTTGTGCTCTCTTGCTCTCTCTCTGTCAAATAAATAAATAAAATCTATAAAAAAAGTGATTGCTTTGAGCTAGAATTGTATTTTTTTAAAAATTGGAATGGTTGTTAGTGAGTGGGTTTATGGATCATTCACTCTTTTGGTGGTAAATTACCATGAAATTAAAATGAATGACTAATGAGATCATTTATTTTTTAACTAGAATGGAACCCTATGATGACCAAAGTAATATACAAGAGAAAATCCAAAAGGTGAGGTGACTTTTTAAGGGAGAAATTTAATCTTTCTTACTTTCGTGATCTTAGTCAAAAGGCTGAGAAGTGATAATCTTTCTTACTTTCGTGATGTGCAGTGTTGACTTACTTAATTGGACCCTTATATTCTGTTTTTGTCATTTCTTTTTGTTAAACTGTTACTTTTTAAAAAACTCATTAATAAGTGATATATAAAGGTATCAACAGGGTGCCTTTCAAAAGCATGAATATAATGGAAAAGTTAACTTATAATTTATAAGACTAAATATATACAAAAGCAGTCTTAAATATGGTTAAAAGTTCAGCTTGATTGTAACTTAATCAGTAGTATTAATTTATGTAAATAAAATATGTTAACTGAAGGGAGACATTAAGTATGGAAGAAGAATGAGAAGTCACACTGAAGCTGGCTTGGCAGTAGGGAGGAATGTGGCAGACATAAATAGTCTGAGGTTTTCAGAGGGTGGCTTTGATGTGCGATTGGAGTGTTTTCTTAGGCCTTTATGTTTAGATGAACTCTCTCTCAAGCTCTTCATCCTGTTTTTATGATCACTGAGCTGCTTTGGGTGTTAATTTGGCTTCCCAGACAGTTTGTCACTGGGGAAGGTGAGTGCCCTCCTCAGGAAATAATTATTCATCCATTCAGTGAATTTTTATTGATATCTGCCATGTGCCAATTCTTCTAGATGTTAGAGCTCTAGCAGTGAAAGAAAGAGTCAAAGTCACTTCCTTCATGGATCTTCCAGCTTTGTGAATATGAATACTTCTATTACTGAACACAGTATCTTTGATTGTAAATTTAATAGGTTGATGTGAAACGTGTTTGAAAGTTTTCACATTGCTCTCTCCTGAGTTTATAACCACTTTCCTTGAGTCCGGTCAATTTTTTATCCATTAACAAGATAAAAATAAAATTCTGAGAATCAAAAAAAAAAGAAAAAAAAATCTGAGAACCAGTTTTTGGATCTTTTTCCACCAAGGAAATGCAATCCTGTGAGACCCCTAGACTGCTAGTCAACGAGTCTTCTTTGGGGACTTAACTTTGTACGGTGGGAAGACACAAACATAAACATGGGTGTAATTGTATTTCGCTGCTCGCCTCCCACTTTTATAAATTCTTTTAAGGAATCCCATGTGCAGAAGTCGTAAGTGCATAGCCTGATAAAATTTCACAAAGTGAATACACATATGTAACCAGAATACAGTTTAGGGAACAGAACGTTACTCTGGAAGCTTCAAGCCCCTTTTTATGTACAACCATTTCCCCCACAAGAGTAAACACTTTCCTCTTTCTTAGAGATTAGTTCAACACTTCTTGAACTTTACATTAAAGGGGAGTGTAGAATATATTCTTTTGTGTTTATCTTCTTTGACTCATGCTGTTTTATCTGTGCCGTTGTGTGTGTAGGTTGTGTGTTCCTTTCTCAGTCCTATGGAGTGTTTTATGAATATAGCACAACATATTTTTTTTTTACTCTAGGTAGGCGGTTGGGTTAGTTGCAGTTTTTGACTTACAAATGGGAGTGCTATGAACATTCTTTAAAAATTTTGTTTACTATTTTAATGGAAGTATAGTTGGCACACAGTGTTCCGTGAGTTTCCAGCATATGGCCTAGTGATTGTACAGCTGTTATGCTCTGCTCACCACAGGTGCAGCTGCCACCTGTAAATGCTTGTACACATGCATTTAATGAACATAGACAGGTTAATACATGTTTAAGATTCTTTGCTTTTAAAGAAGCGTGGTTTCAGGGCACCTGGTGGCTCAGTGGGTTAAGGCCTCTGCCTTTGGCTCAAGTACGATCCCAGGGTCTTGGGATCAAGCCCTGCATCAGGCTTTCTGCTCAATGGGGAGCCTGTTTCTCCCTCTCCCTCTGCTACTCCACCTGCTTGTGTTCTCCCTCTCTCTTTCTCTCTTTTTCTCTCTGTGAAATAAATAATGTAAATAATCTTAAAAAAACCAAATACATGGTTTTCATATTTTTACCTTTTGAAACTTGAAAGAATCTTAATATCGATATGTAGTGTGTTTTTTCCCTTCCTGAAAATCTTTTATTATTTCTCCCTGAAAAGTTTCTTTTTTTTTTCTTTCTTTCTTCCTTTTTTTTTTCCTTTAAAGATTTTTTTTTATTTGAGAGAGAGCATGAGTGAGGTGGAGTGGCAGAGGGAGTGGAAGACTTGATCTGAGAACCCTGAGATCATGACCTGAGCCAGAGGCAGTCACTTAACCAGCTAAGCCACCCAGGTGCCCCTGCCTCGGAAGTTTCTATACTGCATGTCAAAACATAGAAAATGGTAATTGCATCTTGGTAGTATGAAGTTTCTTAGATTTGTTTTGAAAATCATGGTGGGCTAAATTCTCCTGAGAAATTATTTTTGTCTCCTGAGAAATTTTTTAGTTTTAAAACCCCTTTGGAAGTAGTATCAGTGCTTTTAGGCAGTTAATTTCCTCATCAGAAATCATTATAGGAGTACTTTATTTGTTCCAGAGAGTGAGCATGTATTTGTGTTTTACATTTCTTTGATATATGTACAGATTATGTATAGTCTTTGTTTTTAAAGGTTCGGTCTTTGTGGGCTTCAGTGAATGAAACGCTCATGTATTTGGAAAAAGAAAGAGAAGTTGTTAATGCAGTCCTTAATCTTGTTAATCAATATACTTTAGATGGAACTAATGTTGCTATCAATATTCCAAGGCTCTTACTTGACAGAATTGAGAAACAAATGTGTCAGGTAAGCATTTGATACTAAGTAAACTACTGAGAAAACTCTTTATGTAATTATTATATATAGTAATAATAAATACATGTATTCAATATATAACTAATACATAATAATGTAAACATAAATAATGTATATTCTTTTTCTTACAATGTTTTACTCCAGAATTTATTTTTGTGACTAAATCTAATAGAGCATTCATACAGAGGACTATTGTTAACTGTGTATATATTATATATTAGAGTGTGTATATTTATATACATAAACTTTCACTGTTCATCCCTTTTACGGTGCTACATCATACAGTAGATGCATGGAGGGGGTTACTTAGTAGGAAGATGGTATGGTACAAGTTCTTTATAAGATCTCAAGGAGAGCAGTAGTGATCTATTTGCTAAATGTCTTTTTAAAATGTCTGTACTCTGGTTTCTCTTTCTTCTTGATTCTGTTAAGGATTTTAGTCTCTTCTCCCATTAGCATTTGTGACGTTGTGTCTTTACTCTCTGGTTTTTCAGACAGCTGTTCTCAGTTTTTCTACTTACTCTTTTCTTTAACTTTCAAATGAAAGTGTTTCCATGGTTCCTTTAGTGCCTGCTTTTCTTCCCCCCTACTTTTCTTCATCTGTATTTTCTTAGTTCTGTTTTCATCAGTATTGTATACAGTGGTATTCCCAAATTAGTATTTCTAGTCTCTCTGTCGACCTGAACTGCATCAAATTATTTCCACTTGCTCATATGACATTTCCATTTGGATAGCCTGTATTTTTTTTTTTCTTAGTGAACTCATAATCTATTAAGTATCTGCTATATGCCAGGCATTAATTAGAGTATAGGAAAATACAAAGGTAAAATAGTGTTGTGATACTGAAAAGCTTTCACTGTAATAGGTAACATGTCAGCCCTGCAAATTTCCGGTATGTAAAAATCAGAGTCTGCAAATTCAGGTTCTTACAGAGGCTAGATAGGTAATATATGCTAATTGTGTGTAACAAAAGGGGTAAAGTAGGAAGTGATGAGGTCTTTAGAGAAATAATAATTTTCATGTGAAATCTAAGATTTTTAGTTGATTAGCAGCTAATTCAGATGATTTTTAAAATACTGAAGCTGTGCAGGCCAAATAAACATGTCTAAGTTTGGAATCAGCTATCATGGGCCATCACTTTGCACCTTTTGTTAAAATATGAATTCATGATCTTTCTCCAAACCTGCTCTTTCTCCTCAGTCTTTATTTTGCTTTCCATTTATTTGGATTTCTTATGTTCTAGCTTGCAATTTTTTTTGCATTATATAAAAATATGGCACAGCATGTTAAATCCTTTCACAGTAGTTTTTGTGACCAAAATTATTTACTTGGCTTCATTTTTGGGTAGACATTTGACTTGTTTCACTCTTCTTTAAGGTAACTTTTTAATACAATAGTAAAAACCATAAATATATTTATTTAACAGTTTATTATCTAAAGAACCACTTTTTCTCCCCCTCTGAATCCTAAGTTGCACATTGGAAATGTTTATGAGGCTGGAAAATTGAACCTGTTAACAGTTATTCAGTTATTAAATGAAGTCTTGAAAGTAGTGAAATATGAACGTTGTCAGGCTGACCCAGCAAGAATGACAATAGACCTTCACTTCCTGGAAAAGGAGACCAAACTTCAGAGAGAGAGATTATCAGATCTGAAGTATATGAGGTACTGTAGAAAGATCTTTTGTTGCATTACTGGGAGAGGAATGGGTAGTTTTATAATTTTTCAGCAGAACTCATGTAGTTGATAATTCTTTAGCATTGGCAAAACAAATGTGAACATTTTATTAGAACTCAGAAAGTTCTGGAGAGACACATTAAGTAGAAAGGACAACTAATGTAGTTTTCTTTTTGTCTAGAATAAATTATTTGCCCTTAGTGATAATTCTTTATGAAATAATTTTAACTTTCTCAAGCTTTTCTTTGGAGTCTACGTAAAACTAAGCCTCAGAAAAATTTGTTATGTGAGTAGAGTAATTGGGAGGTAGAACTGCCTTTAGGAGTGGACAGAGTATAGGTGTAGAATTTGGACTTGAATTCAGAACTAGGGAAAAAGAATATTTTAAAGATAAACAGAATAATAGATGTATGATTGCTTTCTGGTCTTAAAAGGAAAAAAGTACTTTAGGTTCTGAATGTTCATTGTGAGAGTTTATTCAGTTTTTATGTACTATACTGGTTGAACTTCCAAATATATTTTCTTCCCTTTCTCTGCAAACCGTTGTATTCTTAAATTTTACTCAGTACTTTTATTATTCATGATTTGAATGAAGTTCTGTTTTTATGCTATTGTAGGTGTAAAATAAAGGAAGATGTCACCAATATAAAACATTCTGTTGTTGAAAAACAAGGAGAATGGCATAAAAAGTGGAAAGAATTTCTTGGCCTGTCTCCTTTCAGTCTAATTGAAGGTTTGACTCCAGTAAGTAATGTTGACTTTGGAAAGTAGTTTAATATAAGGCAGTCTTGTGATTTTATGTTACAAATGGTCTAGGAATGCTATGCATGTGTAAGTTGTCATCTTTGCACCTGAGCCTAAAGTTCAAATGTTTTGGTTTCTGTTATTTTTCTAAGTATGTATTTGGGTATTCACTGACTGCTTTGGAATTATAGTTACTATTTTTAGATTCAGAGAATTATATTAAAAGGAATGAGACATTTCTTTTGCTATTAGGTAGTATTACATTTGAGGCACAGTTGGAGGTGGAGTAGTCCCATTGTTCTAATATTGTACTCATTCGTTTAAAAATAGTTACAGGATAATTTATATGCTTGATAGTTCTATCTTTGTAGGGGGAAAAATCATCTGTTCATAGATTAACTTAGTGTTATTATGGTACTGAGTAAATATATGTTTCAAAATGATGAATTCTCTGTTTTAAGGCTGTGGATCTTTTACCACCAATGTCTCCTCTTTCATTTGATCCTGCCTCAGAAGAAGTATATGCAAGGAGTATTCTTTTGCAGTATCCTGCTTCTCTTCCAGGTTGGTTATTTGTTTTTCTCTTTCTTAAACTTCCTCCTCATCAGTATTTCTCACTGTGATAGCAGTTCCTTTACATTTTTATCTTGTTTCTTCCCCCCACTATTTTTTATTGTGAAGTGCACATAGCATTTTAGTCACTGAAGTGTACAACTCAGTGGCATTTAGTAAGTTTACAAAATTGTGCAACCATCAGCACTTTTTAGCTCCAGAATATTTTTATTACCTTAAAAGGAAATCCTAGGGGAGGCTATCCTAGGGCGGCTCAGTCAATTAAACATCTGACTCTTGTTTTCGGCGCAGGTCATGATCTCGGGATCCTGAGTTTGAGCCCTGCCTTGGGTTCCGTGCTCAGTGCAGAGTTTGTTGGTCCCTCGTTTTTCCCCTTTGCTACTCTCCCCCATGCTCTTGCTCTCAAAAATAAATAAATCTTAAAAAAAAAAAAAAAAGGGAACTCCTGTACCCATTAAGCAGTCACTCCCCACTTTCTCCTTTCCCAGTCCGTGGGCAATCACGAAATATACTTCCTCTCTCTATGGATTTGTCCATGCAAGTCATATACTGTGAGGCTATTTGTGTCTGTTTTTTTTCACTTGCAGAATTTTTTACTTTGCACAGTATATTCAAGGTTCATTCAAGTTGTAGCATGTATCAGTACTTCATTCCTTTTTTTTTTTTTTTTTTAAGATTTTATTTATTTATTTGACTGACAGAGATCACAAGTAGGCAGAGAGAGAGGAGGAAGCAGCTCCTGGCTGGCAGAGAGCTCAATGTGAGGCTCGATCCCTGGGATCATGACCTGAGCCAAAGGCAGAGGCTTTAACCACAGAGCCACCCAGTACTTGCGCCCCAGTACTTCATTACTTTTTATGAATATATTCTGTTGTATGACTAAACCATATTTTGCTTATCTATCATCCATTGATGGACATTTGGGTTGTTTCCACTATTTCACTATTGTGAGTAATACTGCTATAAACATTTGCTTACAAGATTTTGTGTAGAAGCCCACAGCTGTTTAACATGAAAGACTAGTACAATAATTATTTGAATACCACCTGTTTTAACTATCATCTGCTGCTGCATTGCTTTATATGTGTATGTATGTGTTTTTGCTAAACCAAGTTGGAGTTCTAGGTATTGTTACACTTCACTCTAAGTGTTTCAGCATGTATTCCCATAAAAATAAAGACTTCCTATATAACTACCATGGTAATGTCCCATCAAAAAATTATAGTAATTCTATAATATCTCAGTTTTCTCAGCTGTTATACCACTGTCATACCTATCACACTATTACACCACTATCACACCTAAAATGAATTTCTCTGTAATACCTGATAACCCATTTTATATTCCGTTTTCCCTGGTTGCCTATGTGTACACGAAATTGTTACGGAGTTCAGTAAATGTTAGGTGAATAAGAGAAGGAATAAATGCGTTAAAAAACCTGTGAATTATGTAGCCAGAATGGAGAATGTGATAGATGTAGGCCATATTTGAGTTCATGCAGGCCAAAGGTCATGGCGTGAACCTAAGTCCACAGGACTTAGGAAGAAAAGGGTGAACATAGCTGGGGTGGATGATTGGTTTGGGACTCAAGTATACATGAAGAGGACACTGGTTAGGAAAGGTCATAGATTAGAGAGCAAGGCTTGGGATAGGCACTAGCAAAAGAGTAGACATAGGAAAGACTGCACAGTTTGATGAATGACAAAGCTTCAGATAGAGCATTACTTAGGATAATGGAATGACTCTTAGAACTCTTGGCATAGTTGGCATTTTGTTTTCACTTCAACTTGGAAAGACCATTACCCTTGTACAAGACTTAGTTTAAGTCCTGTGAAACGATGAAATTAGTCCTCATATCAATTTGGAGATTTCTTGTCTGCCTTGAAAGAGAGGACATATTTGTGTCTGTTTAGGAAGTGCAGTGGAAATTCATATTTTAGAAGTGTTTGATAGGTCCTTTGAGGTAATGCTGTCCTCAAGATATTGCAGAATTTGTACTCTTAGGATTCCTTTTTTTTTCCTTTTTTCCCCTAAATTGGTAGAGTTTTGTTGTGAGATGGGGATCTTAATATTATTTTATACTTTTTTGTAGTAAACAACTACAACTTTTTTTTTTTTTTAAGATTTTATTTACTTATTTGACAGACAGAGATCACAAGTAGGCAGAGAGACAGGCAGAGAAAGAGGAGGAAGCAGGCTCCCCCGCTGAGCAGAGAGCCGGATGTAGGGCTCCATCCCAGGACCCTGGGATTATGACCTGAGCTGAAGGCAGAGGCTTTAACCCACTGAGCCACCCAGGCACCCCAGTCCTTCATTTATCTTAAATTTCTCATTTGTATTTATAATGTCTTTGTAGCTCTAGGCTTACAGTTCACTAATTATCTTTTTAGTTATATTTAATCTCTTTTTTGACATGTCCATTTAGTGTTTGGCTTTCATGGATGTGCTTTTCATTTCTTTTCATTTGCTTCTTTTTCAAAAATTGCTCGTTCTTTTTCATGATATCATCTTATTTCATTATGCTTCTTGTTTTTTTGCCAAATATTTTAAATGTATTGATTTGATCTTATTCAATTTTTTAAATATCCCTGTGTTTCAGATACTTTGGTTCTGTGTGCTCTGCCCTCTCATTTTCTTTTTTTTTTCTTTTCTTAAATTTTATTTATTTATTTAACATAGGGAGAAAGCACAAGAAGATGGAGTGGCAGGCAGAGGGAGAGGAAGAAGCAGGCTCTCTGATGAGCAGGGAGTCCAATGTGGGGCTCGATTTCAGAACCCTGGGATCCGAGCCGAAGGCAAATGCTTAACCTGACTGAGCCATCCAGATGCCCCTGTCTACTCATTTACATAGTCGTTTGTTTCCTATTAAAATATTTGATTGTGGGGTTGCCTGGCTGGCTCATTCAGAAGAGCATGTGACTCTTTGTCTTGGGGTTTTGAATGTAAGTCCCATGCTTGGGTGAAGGGATTACTTAAAATAAAATTTAAAAAAAATTGTTTTTTTTTTTTTTTTGGATTGTGACCTCAACTTCAGTGGATCCACCTCTGAAGGAGTCACCTGGGCCCTGGGTTGTAGAATGGTCTTTGCATGGTGGCGTAGGGTCTCTGGTATTTCCCTTGAACTAGGCAGTTAATGTCTTTAGTTTGGGATTCCCACAAGTAGCCAATATAATTTTGGATTTCATACCTCCCTTTGAGTAGGCTAGGTAGATTTAACGCCCCCCCCCCCCGCCTTCTTTTTCTTTTAAACCCAGGACTCCAGGTAGACAGCAAGCTTCTCTGTTACTTCCCTGGTTAAGCTGGCAGAATTTTTTTTTATCTTTTCAGGGTCTGAGCAGCCTTTGCAATGTTCTGGCCTTATGGCAGTTTCTCAGATTGTTATGCAGGCATTAAAGCTCCATTGTTCAGCCCCCGAGCCTGCCATTTAGCCTGAGCCTGCCATTTAGCCTTTGCGTCTCAGTTTGAGCTTAAATTCTTTCCATCTTTAGTCCTGGCATGTGATGATTTTTATTTGTGCTTTTGGGTATTCCTTTCTTTTTCTTACATTTTATTTTGCAGTTCTAGTGTATTTATGGTAGGAGTCATTGTCTGCTGCAGCTTGGTTTGCTTTGTTCTGGTGAGTTCAGTTTTGTTTTAACCTCCTTATTACCTTGTTGTGTCCGTCCCCTCTGTTCTCTTCACATCTTAAGTGCTGTAGTTTGGTTTTCTATTTCTTGCCTTTAATTGTGTTCTAACTAGCTACTCTGCCTCCATATTCTACCTATTCTGTGTTGTAAATGGTTATCAGTGATCCTTCTGTAGTGTAAATATGAAAATATGATCCTTTTCATCTCTTGGTGTACTATACTTTGATGGCTTTCTAGCACCTTCAGGGGGAAGAAAAGTGCCTCATCTCTGCCTACCACCAGCAACTAGTATTTATGGCGTTCTTAATTAGTTTATTGTTGTCTACTAGTTTTGTGATACAATTCTTGTATTTGTGTTCATTTTTAGAATGTTTTATGAATATCAGTAATCCCATCATCATTAATAGGTGCAAAAGCAGAAGATACTGAAAATGTTCATAATACAGCATACTATTATGGCGGATTAAAAGGAAAAGTTCACACATTTTTTATTTATTTATTTTTTTAAGATTTTATTTATTTGACAGACAGAGATCACAAGTAGGCAGAGAGGCAGGCAGGGAGAGAGGGAAAAGCAGGCTCCCTGCTGAGCAGAGAGCCCGATGTGGAGCTCCATCCCAGGACCCTGAGATCATGACCTGAGCTGAAGGCAGAGGCTTAACCCACTGAGCCTCCCAAGTGCCCACACACATTGGATTCTTATACAGTAACACTTTGGACACATGTATATATAGGGATAGTCTTTCAGAAGCTAACATGTTAAAAGAAGAGGAGTTCCTGGAATAGCAAATACTCTGTAACGGAGCCATGGCTTTCTGCACCAATCTTGTTTCCTTCCATGCTTCCACTCAGATACACCCTATGCTATACACCGAACTTGTACCCTCTTCTCCCAGTACCTTTATGTCCTCATCACATTCCGCATTCTTGGGCCAGGTGCCTTTCTGTCTCCTTGCATTCCTGTGCATATTTCTCTCATACTATAGCAGCATGCCATCATTCTCTACTCCTCAGTAGTCTTTTTCCTAGACTGACTCCTTGAAGCCAGGTCTCTATCTTTTCTTTCTTTGTCCTTGTTAGTATAGCAGTGGCACATAATTATTGATGTGTTGAGGAATAAATAAATAAATTGACTGATGTTTTAGATGCTGAGCTGAAATATGCTAAATAGTATAATTTTTTTGGCATTGCTAATTTTTTTAAAGATTTTTTTTAAGATTTTAAGTTTTTTTAGAGATTTTTAAAAGATTTTATTTGTTTACTTGACAGAGATCACAAGTAGGCCGGGACGCAGGCAGAGAGAGAGATGGGGAAGCATGCTCCCTCCTGAGTAGGGAGCCCGATGCGGGGCTTAATCCCAGGATCCTGGGACCATGACCTGAGCTGAAGGCAGAGGCTTTAACCCACTGAGCCACCGAGGTGCTCCTTAAGATTTTTTTTAAGATTTTTTTTTTAAGATTATTTGACAGAGACAGTGAGAGAGGGAACACAAATGGGGAGTGGGAGAGGGAGAAGCAGGACCCCTGCCAAGTAGGGAGCACAAAGCGTGGCTTGATCCCAGGACCCTGGGATCAGGACCTGAGCTAAAGGCAGATGCTTAACAACTGAGCCGGCTACCCAGGCACCCCTGGCCTTGTTGATTTATGTGGTAATTGCATGATCTGTGAACCAAAACAAGAAGCAAGGCTATATCATATTGGAGAACTACGGACTGGCACTTTTTTTGAAATTTGGTTTAGTATAAACCTATCATTTGAAAAAAAATTTTTTTTATTTCGGTTCACTTGAGTTAACATAGAGTGTATTATTAGTTTCAGAGGTAGAATTTAGTGATTCATCAGTTGCATATAAAACTCAGTGCTCATTATATCAATATGTGCCCTCCTTAATGTCCATCACCCAGTGATCCCATCTCTCTAGCCCCTTCCCCCTCCAACAACTCTCAATTTGTTTCCTTTATTTACATATATATATATATATATATATATATATATATATATATTTAAAGAATTTATTTATTTATTTGACAGCAAGAGAGCATAAGCGCCGGAAGCAGCAGAAGGGGAGGGAGAAGCAGGCTCCTGGTTGAACTGGGAGCCCAATGTAGTGCTAGATCCCAGGACCCTGGGATTATGACTTGAGCCAAAGGCAGACACTTAACTAACTGAACCACCAAGGCGTCCCTTATTTCCTTTCATTAAGAGTCTCTTTCAGTTTGTCTCCCTGTCTGATTTTGTCTTATTTTATTTTTCTCACTCTTCCTCATGATCCTGTTTTGTTTCTAAAATTCCACATATCCGTGAGATCATATAATAATTGTCTTTCTACAATTGACTTATTTTGCATAGCACAATACCCATGTCATTTACAAATGGCAAGATTTCAGTTTTTTGATGGCTGCGTAATATTCTGTTGTATATATATATATACCACCTCTTTATTCATTCATCTGTCAGTGGACATCTGGGCTCTTTGCATAGTTTGGCTATTGTGGACATTGTTGCCATAAATTTTGGCAGATCAGATCACTACATTTGTATCTTTGGGGTAAATTCCTAGTAGTGCAATTGCTGGGGCTTAGGGTAGCTCTATGTTCAGCTTTTTGAGGAACCTGTGTACTATTTTCCAGATTGGCTGCAGCAGATTTCATTTCCTTTAACAGTGTAAGAGGGTTCCCCTTTCTCCGCATCCTCCCCAGCATCTGTCGTTTTCTGACTTGGTAATTTTAGCCATGCTGACTGGTGTGAGGTGGTATCATTGTGGTTTTGATTTGTATTTTCCTGATGTTGAGTGATGTTGAGCACTTTTCCATGTGTCTCTTGGCCATTTGTATGTCTTCTTTGGAGAAATGTCTGTTCATGTCCATTTCTTTGACTGGATATTTGTTCCTTTGGGTGTTTGAGTTTGATAAGTTCTTTATAGATTTTGGATATCAGCCCTTTATTTGATAAGACATTTACAAATTTCTTCTCCCATTCCGTAGGTTGCCTTTTGGTTTTGCAGTTTCTTTTGCTGTGCAAAAAGCTTTTTTTCTTGATGAAGTCCCAGTAGTTCATTTTTGCCTTTGTTTCCCTTGCCTTTGGAGATGTGTCTAGCAAGAAGTTGCTGCGGCTGAGGTCGCAGAGGTTGCTGGTTGTGTTCTTTATGATTTTGATGGATTCCTGTCTCACATTTAGGTCTTTCATCTATTTTGAATCTGTTCTTGTGTATAGTATAAGAAAATGGTCCTGTTTCATTCTTGCACATATGGCTGTCCAATTTTCCCAACACTCTTTGTTAAAGAGACTGTCTTTTTTCCATTGGATATTCTTTTCCTGCTTTGTTGAAGGTTAGTTGGTCCCTTTCTGGGTTCTCTGTTCCATTGATCTGTGTGTCTGTTTTTGTGCCGGTATTATACTGTCTTGATGATTACAGCTTTGTAATACAGCTTAAAGTCTGAAATTGTGATGCCTCTGGTTTTCTCTTTCAACATTCCTTTGGCTATTAGAGGTCTTTTCTGGTTCCATACAAATTTTAGAGTTGTTTATTTCAGCTCTTAACCTGCCACTCTTGTTATAAGAGTTTATTCTAGATACTCTCTATCTGTCCTATTTCTATACTTAACAGTTAAATAATTGTCTTTTCCTTTTTTTTCTATTTTAAAGATACTATTTATTTATTTGTCAGAGAGAGAGAGCACACACAAACGGGGGAGTGGCAGGAAGAGGGAGAGGCAGGTTTCGTGCTGAGCAAGGAGCCTGATGTGGGACTTGATCCTGGGACTCTGGGATCATGACCTGAGCAGACACTTAACAGACTGAGCCACTCAGGTGTCCCATTGAGTAGTTGTCTTTATTTATTTATTTTTAAAATTTTATTTATTTTATTAAAGCATGGGGGCAGGACTGATGGGTAGAAAGAGCTGCTGAATAGTTGTCTTTTTCTGTTAGCATTTATATTAGTCTTATTTTTCTCTTTCCTTCTGTTCAGAAGTTTTTCTAGAATTTCAAAAGATCCCTGGATATTAGAATATATAAATATAATTAAAGAGTAATTAATGTTTATTTTCCTTTAGATACACCTAAGCAACACGACCAAGAAAATGATTGCATGACAGCCAGTAATACATTGGGAACTGGACATGATCTAGGCAACAGGTAAAACAAATGTGATTTTCATATTGACTATTTTCCTTTTTCATTAATTTAGTTTCATCTTCATCTAATTGCCATGCTTCTTTTCTATGGGGTCATCTGTAATTTTCTTTTCATAACCAGAGAATATTTTTCCACCGTGGATCCACATTTTCAGGAAAGATTCAAAATTTTTTATTTATTTTATTTTATTTATTTATTTTTAAAAGATTATTTATTTATGTATTTATTTGACAGAGAGAGAGATCACAAGTAGGCAGAGAGGCAAGCAGAGAGAGAGAGGAGGAAGCAGGCTCCCTGCTGAGCAGAGAGCCCAATGCGGGACTTGATCCCAGGACCCTGAGATCATGACCGGAGCCGAAGGCAGTGGCCTAACCCACTGAGCCACCCAGGTGCCCCAGATTCATACATACATTATAGATTATACATTATAGATTGATAAATACGCATTTGTCCCCTTTCTCTTGTTTGTCTAAATGCAGGGATTCATAGGGGATTATCTAATGTTTGAAGGGGGAAAAAGCACATATGGAAATTATCTAATGCAAGCTTGGGAATTTTTGCCTTTTTGTGCCTGTGAACTTCTTAAAACCACTTGTGGCTTTGACAATCCAAGAATTAAGAGCTTTTGAGATCATCTAGTCTCCTAGTTTTCAGACTGTTCTGTAGTGCCCTCTGATGCTGTGGATTAATCTAATTTAGCCCATCACTGATCTGACCCTTTCCCATTTCAGCCTGAGCAGCTAGTTCTTTTCTCTGTATTATATGTTGGGGGTTTTACATGCCATTTAATAAAAAGAATTCCATGCTTTAAAAAAGAACGGGAGGACTTCTGATTCAACCCAGTTCAGAAGTTTAACAGATGAAAAAACTAAACCTTAGTTTATTATAATATCCTTCAGGAGTATTATTTTCTTTATTGCCTGTTTTCTTTATTAATTTTCCTATTTTGGCTCTTTAAACAGATGCCAGATTATATAAGCCAAAATCTCTAAAGGTATATAATCCACCTGGGGTATATATGTATTCTTTTTTGAAACTAAGAATTATTAAGAAGCAATCAAAAACAGACATACTGTCGGGGCACCTGGGTAGCTCAGTGGGTTAAAGCCTCTGCCTTCCACTCAGGTCATTATTCAGGGTCCTGGGATCAAGCCCTGCATCGGGTTCCCTGCTCCCCCTAACCCCTGCCCCCACGCTGCCTGCCTCTCTGCCTTCTTCTGATCTTTGTCTGTCAAATAAATAAATAAAATCTTAAAACAACAACAACAACAAATCCCAGACATACTGTATAGGTGTTTTATTATTTTTTGTTTTCTGACTACCCTTTGACCTAAATAGTGATCTTTTAGTCCAGCTTCCCCATGTAATTGAGGCACAGATATGGAAACAAATTGCTTAGGATAATTTAAATGAAAATTATAAATTTTAAATGAATTGAAGTTTCTCGTCATTCTGTATACTCTTGTTTAGTTAAGTTCAAACAGCATAACAAGAGTAAAAATTTAGATGTGAAATTGAGCTATTGGTGGGATGCCTGGGTGGCTCAGTTGGGTAAGTATCTGCCTTTGGCTCAGGTCATGATCACAGGGAGCTGGGGTCAAGTCCCACTTTGGGCTCTTCGCTCAGCGGGGAACCTGTTTCTCCCTATGCCTGCTGCTTCCACTCGCTCTTTCTCTCTCTCTCAGACCAGTAAATAAATAAAATCTTAAAAAAAAAATTGAGCTATTGGCAGTTTCCTGTGTAGTAATTTTCTGATTTACAGGAGGTCAGGATTACATGTGGAATATATATTTTTATTCTTAGATCTGGATGTGATGTTGATTTTCAGAGTACCTTAAAAAAAAGGAAGACATCTATTGTGAAGACTTGACATTGAAGAGATACTCAAGTTACTGGGCTTCAGTGTTTCACTCTCTTATCACTGTTGTTCTTAAAGCATCCTGAGGGGAATAGTTGATGCTTCCCAGTCTCATCTGTGTTTTTGGTTTGTCTTTCCTTGAGAGAGCAAATGAAATATTTGATTCATGTTTGCTGGACAAAAGATTGATGGAGGCAGTAGATTGATTCATAGATCAGATTTTATTTATGAACTCCATTCATCTTCAAGATTCTTTCTTGAAGTAGAATTTTGTACTAAGATATACTATCAGAATTCTATAAGAGCCAGACACTTAGCCCCTAAGAATTTAGTTCAGATGGAATTTTCTTCTTATAGGAAAAAGAGGTTGTATTAAATATACTTTGATTCCAGACTTATACTCTTCCAGGCATTTAGATCTTTTAATTATCTTCTGGTACTTTAGTTATAGCTTTGGGGTATTGAAGGGGGAAAGTGAAGAAGAAGGGTGTTAGTGGTGAGGGACAAATAAAAGCTCGATGGGGGATATGAACGATTATTCGCGCTTGATAGCAAAACAGAAGGAAGGTGAAGAATTGAGTCATGTGGAAAGCTTGTTGCATAGAATTCTTTACAGTAAAGGTGTTTTGTAATAAAATGTTTTATTAGTAATGTGTAGTGCGAGTAGACTGTACTTAAGATAGTATCCTTTTTTAACGTGTAGTTCTGCTGTTGTTTGTATGGCATCATCTTAATGTCAGTACCAGTGTAGTTAATTTGGAAATTCATATGTGGATATGATCAATAACAGCTATCAATTAAAAAACATGGAAATAGTGTAATTTTTAGGGTAATTACTGTGTGTTATTAGCCCTTTTTTTTAAAAAAAAGATTTTTATTTATTTATTTATTTATTTGACAGAGATCACAAGCAGGCAGAGAGGCAGGCGGGGTGGGGGGAAACAGACACCCCACTGAGCAGATGTGGGGCTCAATCCCAGGACCCTAAGATTATGACCTGAGCCCAAGGCGGAGGCTTAACCCACTGAGCCACCCAGGCGCCCCTGTTATTAGCCCTTTAATATCCAGTTGTCATCTACAGATACCAAAATAGAAGTAGTTTTCTCCATAAGCCTCATGGCTGTTTTTGATCAGAGTGAGCTGATGGAAGCTTTACCATACTTAAAGCCAGAATTCAGTGATTGATGGTACCTTTGTTGTACACTCTGGGCTCAACCTTTCTTTACAGTGATTTCTGGAAGGGAGGGTTCCATGATATTTCTAGTGGTGGCGGTACAGTTCTAGACTTTTAACCTCTACAGTTCTCCTTTATTGCATTTCAGATATAGGGCAGTATGATCTTGCTTGCATGCCAACTAAATAGCCTTCGTCTTAGAAATGGACGTCTCATTGCCTCTCTCTCTCTCTTATAATTTCCCTTATATCTTTGTTATTTGTAGATATATTGTAACAATGAAATAAAAATGAAGAATAATTAGCTAAAATTTCTAACAAATCAGTTGTTGGACTTTTTTTTGCAAGTTTTTTTTTTGGAGTTTATGTACAAACAAATTTAATACATTTGGAATTTTCTAAACATTAATATATGTAAGTACAGTTTTTTGGTCGTTTCTGTATGTTAACGTTATTTTACTGATTTTTTACTTATAATGACTTTGTAACATTTCATTTATTTTAGACTTAGATTTTCCTCAGTTTTTTTACTACTATAAAAAGCATGTCTTCAATTATTTTCTTTTGGATGTACTCTTTCCTTAGCATAAATTGCCATAATGGGAGCAACACGCTCTCTCTTTATCTGTTACAGTGCTAGGATTTTGTGGGCCTCAGTTTTGGCGTAGCAAGCGTATTGAGGGTGACTGAGCCAGGGCTGCTTTAAAGTTGGCTTGGATTGATATGTTAGCAGGGCTGATAGCATGTTTCCAATTTAGAAAAGGAGGAGAGGAAGGGAGAGAATATGTTTCCATTTTTGTCTTTTATGAGACTCTGTAAGAATGATCCAAATAGAAAAATTTGGTGGTGTCTATTCCTAGAACCTCATGCTCAAGTGATGGTTTATTCATTGATGCAGTCAATCCATCCGTTAGTTACAAACAGGTATTGCACTTTCAAGTACCAGGCGCTATGTTAGATCCTGGCAATAGTCAGGAAGGACATAGTCTTTGTCCTCCAGGAGCTCACAGTCTGGTGTTGGCATCCTAGTGGCATCTTAGATTGCTAACCGTGTTTCAGAGGGCTTTTGGATCATTTTAATGTTACTTTTTGGAAAAATTAAGATAAAGTCACAGTAGATGATTAATTTTTTCCTTTGACATCTAGATTATATCCTGTGGAGGCAAAGTTGAGCTTTAAGCAGTTTCAGTGGTCTTGAATTATGTTTGAAAGGTAGATAATTCCAAGAAGCTCGTATTTGAAAAGTTTGAAAAAGCATATTTGCTGTTACTTGAGATACTTTAAAGCTACTAATTTTGTACTTCTGGCTATGAACAGAAAGCAGAGCACCAACATGCTTGATACTGAAAGTGGTCTCTGTGGTAATAAAGTAGAAAAGCTTTGACCAGTGAGCAGACCCCATCCGTGATTGAATTTGAAAGCTCTTTGAAGATGAAGATGAAGTTATTGCTTTGACAGCTTTAAAAGTTTAATAACTTATTTTGTAATTGATGTGTAAGGTTTTTATGTTTATCCAAAGGGCCAAGAGAATCTAAGAGGGTAGGAATGCTATGTGTAGAATGCAGGAAACTGAAACTGAGCAACATTATAATTTGACTATAAGTGTAACTAAAGTATGTGCTATCACACAAGATTCAGCATAAGATAAATTGATTTTGGACATGAAAGATTAAAATTTTAAGGTCTCTGTTAGAGTGAAATTCTGTGATCTGAAGCCCAAGGATAATATAATAATGTGATTCTTGTTAGTTGAATTTGTGTTTACTGCGTACTCAAGTTTTGAGTGTTCATGAAGTCATTCAACCTTATAAAAAAATGTTGACTTAAAATATGTAGCGATTAAGGAAAAATGTTTACCGTTTGGGAGGCTGATACACAAATGGGGCTGAAGTGCTGCTCTGATTGTCACCATCCCTCCCTAGAATAAACTGCCTTTCGATGACCGGGACGAATTGAGGGAAATCGTAACGGACAGATACGGGGCAGACAGTTTCTTTAGATTATTCAGATCTAGCAAGTGAAGGAATTCTTTCTTGTACATAACTTGGATTTATTATCTTTTTTCCTTTTAGACCTGAAGCTTTCCTGTCACAGCCAGTTTCATCATCAGATAGAAACAGTGTTAGATTACTTGAAAAGGTATATTTTAAAACAATGTTTAATCTGATCATACTAACTTTTGTTAAAATGCTATTTTTCCCGCTGTCCCAGTTAATTTGTACTTATATATGTCCTGTTGCTTCTAAATGGAAATACTGGAATTATTTAATTTTGCCAGTGAACATATGATTTCACAATAATGATAGCCTTTATAGGTTTGTGATAACTCAAGAGCCTCTAATGAAGATCAGCCAGAGTCCTTAAAGTTTTAACATTACATGTCTGCCTCCTTCAGGACATGAAGATAAGAACTCCTAGAGAAGGAAATGAAAAACCTTCTAAGAAGACACCAAAATTTGAAGTGAAAAACTCTCTATCATCAAATACTGCAAGGAGTACAGAGAATACTGCATTCGCAGGGTCTCTGCCAGCTAAAAATAGGGATATATTCCAAAAAGAGCAAGATCATCTGGTAGAAGAGGTTAGAAAAAGATTGTAATAAGTACTCTGAAATATCTATTATTTTCTCATTGGGGTTGAGATTATAAGTGAAGTTATAGTTAATTATTGAATAACTGGGGTTAATTTGGGAAAGGAGGGCATAGATAATGAAAATTTTGGTTAAAGCAGAATTGGTTCTCCCAAAAAGTAGAAATAGATTTAATATAAACTTATTTAAGATTATATCCATGGTTTAGAAACCATGTCCCATTCTATAAATATCATCCTCCGAAAGTATAAAAATAACACAGGTATGGTGTTTTTGGAATGGACCATTACATGAATTGTTGGAAAAATACATCCAGTGATTATACTCTATCAAAATAATCTGTTTTTTAAAAAAAAATCTGAATGTTGCTGTTGCTTACTTAAGCTTCCTCTTTTTTTTGAATATTAGAACAAAAACTATATGCAATATCGTATTATCACTAAGCATAGTGTTTATCCTTCTGCTTTCTAAATATTTTAAGAAGTCATTAAATGCATCATAGTTCATGACCTTAGTTTTCCTGACAAGTGACTTTGCATGTGTCTACATAATGCTACTATTGGTTGATAGTAAAATTGTACTGTTTACTGCAGAAGTTTACATAGATTCTCAAGCCATTCTCTGATGTTATTTTTATTAAGTTTCCCACAACATCCCATAGCATTGTTTGATTTTGGATAAGGAGCCTGAAAATAAATCAGCTACTTTATATTGCTGAGAGACTGAAAGAAAAATTTGGTTTAGTGCATATTGATTTAGGTATTGGAGTTTCCTCCTTTATCTCCATCTTGATCAAAGAAAGTGAACAATGTCCAAATAAGAGAGCTGGATGTCTAGTCACGTTCTTATTTGTAACATTAGGAGTTTTAACTGTTTCATGGTCTGTAAATACTTTAAAATATTTCAGGTTTATATTATTTCTCCTTGTTGGTTGATGGACTCCACGTAAAGGACGGTCAGTCTGTTTTTCTTATCTGATAGGAAGGAAAGACATTTTCAATGAAAAGAATTTAGCAGCAGAATGGGATGGGATGGAAAAGGAGAGTCATAAAATCTCATAAAGCTCTGAAAATAAAGTGAGATTACTTTTCTTTAATAGTGTTTGTGACAAGAATTATTTAGTATTTGAATTCTAAGAAATCTTCTCTTTTCATGGGGTGGGTGTGGGGGTCTATTTGATTATGGTTGTAGGATGTTTATTTTTTAGGGCTCTTGGGGCAGTATTTTTAATGCGCATGTTTTTTGTTTCCCTGTTTTATTGAAATTAATATACAGTACTGTTTTCATATTGTATACTTTCTCTACTTTAGAATATATTCCTATGCCTTGTTCACTAATTTATTATCTGATAATGAGGTTGCTGGCAAAGATGTATGTTGTCAGAGTGTATTTCATTTGTTAATATAGGTGTTAGTGTATTATATAAACTGCAAGTCGTTTATATAATTAAGACTTTCCTTGCTTTAAAACTAGTCACTTTACTTGATACAGAATTGTAAATTTCAAAGATGTGGCAGATAGTACCTTAGGTCACTGTGTAGTCAGGATTATTTCTGAATCTTCTCAGGTATAAAGATTTTTACCTTCTCTTTATATGGAATATCCAGTTAAGATAAGAAGGGAGGAAACAGTTTTGGGTTTAATTTCACCTTATAGGACTGTGCCTTGATAGATGATATACAGTGGCTGGCAGCTATGTTCTGAGTGACCTTTTGTGCGCTCTGCTGTGGTAGGGGCTGCTGACTATCGGGCTAATTTGTTTTCATCAGGGCTTTTGTTGCATTCTGCCAATGAATGTGGTAATTTTTGCTTTACCTTTTCTGTTTTAGGTTGCAAGGGCCGTTTTATCTGATTCACCACAGCCCTCTTCAGGAAGAGAAGTAAAATTAGAGGAACTATTTGATTCTTTAGTGTCTAACCCATTCTTAACAAGGAACCAAATTCCCCGAACGCCAGAAAACTTGAGTAAGTGAATAATGATTTCTATCACTTATTTTCTTCTTAGATATTACTTATACATTAGTACTGTTAGAACCATGGTTTGACAGATCTTCTGGAAACTCACTTTAGAATTCTTTTCTCTTTCAGTTTAGTGGCAATGGCTCTTTATTTGCTCGGATGTAAGGGACTTTTACAGAAGTATTACATGTGGGTGTTCTCACTGATAACGGCAGTTTGTAAGCAGTGTTATTTTGCCGTGATACTCCACAGTTTTGTTTTTGTTGTTTTACTTGGCTCTTTCCTAGAAAATATTTCAGTTGAGTACTTTTAAAATACCCTCTGCCTCCACATCTGACCTGTGCTCAACATTTATAGAGTACCTAGGCTCTCTCCTTCCAGTCAGCAGCTAGCGGCATCAGCCCAAAATTGTGCATATGGAAATCTTTTCTACCCCTCTCTAGCTAGCTAGACTTCCCAGTACTTTTTTCTTATAACCTATAATCTGTGTTGGCCAAATTCTGATTTTGTTGTCCTTATGGCACATCATCCTGGCTGAATTCATACTTGAAGTTAAATTGATTCAGTTCAGGTTGAACCTTGCCACAGCCTGGATCAGTGGTCAGCAGACTCCGGGCTCTGAACCAAATCTGGCTTGCCCTGTGTATTTTTGTAAATAAAGTTGTATTGAACACAGCCTTGCTGATTTGTCAACATAATTGTTTGTGGTTGCTTTCATGTTATAGTGGCACAGTTCAGTTTTCACCACAGATCAATGGCCTACAAAGCTTAAAATATTACTTTCTGCCCTTTACAGAAAGTTTGCTGAACACTGCTTAGATAGATGAGAAAACATCTTTCTAATACCTGTAATTCGTATGTGCTATGTTAAAGTATATGCACATTTCAGGGAAAGCTTTTGTTATTTGTGATCAGATGGAGAAGGAGTTTTTTGATGTTGTTGGTCTTTGGTTTATTGCTTAGTCTTGTCATCCCTTGGGCACATCTGTGGAACATATACTGACTCGCTAGTTTTATGTTGAGCACTAGAAATGAAAAATTTAATTGCATGCTCTGTTTGGAAATATTAATGAATTGTGTCCCCCACTTAATTTAATTAGTAAGTGAAATCAGGAGCTCATGGAGAAAAGCTGTCGAAATGGAAGATAATGAAAGTATAGAACCAATTCAGATGGATACTGAACAGAGAGAAGAATTGCCAGAATCCTTACCTGTGTCGCGAGAAGAATTGCCAGAATCCTTACCTGTGTTGCATAACCCAGGAGAAATTAGCAAGACCAGCTCTCTTGCAGCAAGCACTGTATCCCATTGTAGCCATTTCCATTTACCTGAAGAGAACGTTGTTTCAGATTGCCTCAAGTGTGTGCCTCAGAAACATGTGGTGACCAGTTACATAGGTGGACCATCGACACAAAATCAGTCAGATTTGTTAAGTAAGAAAATAAGGTGCAAGGAAGGTTTGGAGCATGCAGTGTTACAGAGCAAGCCTTTAGAAACCAGCCAACCAGAGACAGTCTCCCCTGCTCCAGGTAATAGGAGAGTTGTGATGGCTAGCAATGAGGAGGGGTCTTCTATTGACCACTTGCAAGCTTCTTACAAGGAACCTTTCATGCATAAAAGTATGTTATGGGACTCTTTTCAATTATCAAGTGGAACTAGTTCCAGGAGCTTAAAGGATATTGATGTTGGCATATTACATGAAACGCTTCCAGAAGAAGTTGGTAACTTAAGTCTTAATAGTTCCAGTAGTACAGAGGCCAATTTTAAACTAGAGCCAAATAGTCCTATGCACAGTGGCATTTTTCCAGATAGTGTTGTGGGAGAAAGACCAACTACTCCAGAATCAGACTGTAATTTACAGGCTATTTGCCGTAGATATGAGGCTCTGAAAAAATCTCTATCCAAGAAAAGGGAAGAAAGTGACCTTTCTAATCCTGAAACACTTGAAGGACACAAACCAGAATTGAGTCCTATGCCCACTAACATGCAAACAGATGATATGCTTGACTTTTTGGGCACTCAAGATTTGCACGTTGACTATAAAAAGCCATCTTTACGCATGTCCCTTGGTGAAAGAAAACGGTCTCTTTCACCACTAATTAAGTTTTCTCCAGTTGAACAAAGATTGAAAACTGCAATACCATGTAGTCTTGGAGAACTTCTACCTAATTTAAAAGGTAAGATTTAACTAGACCTGTGCATATTGATCTATTGAATTTTATTCTCAACCTCTTGTAATGTTGTATGCATTGAGTGCTGCATGGTCTTTATTGTTAATGTGATAAAACATTTTCTTTGTTCCTTTGACAAGCATGAGAAGAGTGAACATCTCACGTCTATGGGTACTTTTGAATATCACGTGACAGGTGTTTGTTTACAGTTAGTCTGGGACAGGGTGGAAAATAAAACCCTGAAACCTATTGCTTTTATAATACAATCAAAAGTAAATCTTGTCGAAATCTTGGCTAGTGGAGGATGGTTCTCAAAATGTTGAGTAACACTATGTATGTCAAATACCATTTTTTAAAAAGATTTTATTTATTTATTTGACGGAGAGCACAAGTAGGCAGAGAGGCAGGCAGAGAGAGAGGGGGAAGCAGGCTCCCCCCCTGAGCAGAGAGCCTGATACAGGGCTCCATCCCAGGAAGCTGGGATCATGACCTGAGCCAAAGGCAGAAGCTTTAACCCACTGAGCCACCCAGGCCCCCCTCAAATATCATTCTTGTAGTAATATAATATCTGTAATTTGTTTTGAGATAAATTTGAGGGGGTAGGTGATAAAATACGAAAGGTTAGTAAGTGTGTGTTTCCTTGTGCTGCCATACAAAGTACCACAAACTGGGTAGCTTAAAACAACAGAAATTGTCTCTGGAGATAATAAGTTCAAAGGCTGGAATCCAGAATCAAGGTGTTGGCAGGGCCGTGGTCTTTTGAAGCCACCAGAGGAAGATCCTTCTCGGCTTTCCCAGCTTCTGGTAGCCCCAGGTGTTCCTAGGCTTGTGGTAGCACAGCTCTAATTTCTGCTTCTATCTTCACATGGCTTTCTTCTCTTGTGTGTCTTTGTGTCTTTTTTATAAGGCCCCTAGTCATAGAGAGGTTTAAGCACCCACCCTACTCCAGAATGAACTCATCCTAAGGATTATATTGTTAATGGCCCTCTTTCCAAATAAGGCCACATTCTGAGGTACTGGGGTTAGGAGTTCAACATGTCTTTTTGGGGTACATAGTTCACCTAGCAATATTAATTACTGAAGCTGGTTAATGGATACATTGGGCTAATGATAATTCTCTTCATTTTTGTATGTTGAAAATTTTCATCATAGAGAATTAAAAAAAATTCTGTTCATAAAACATGTTAGAGCAAATATAGATCTGGTGATATAGATGCATCGTATGTCACTCTGATATGCTCGTTAATAATTAGACACTGCTATATTGAGAAGTATTTTAAGAGGGATGTTTTGATACTCTGGAGAAAAGGTACCTCAGTGAGAATAATGGTAAGTTTCATCATAATTATTTGCACGTGAACATTTTACTTACGAAGACTGTAATTGGCTATTTGGAATCTGTCCTATTTAATTTTTTTCTTTGTAATGTTTGATTATCCTTTTCTCTTTTTTAAAAATCACCTTTGCAGAAGAAGAAATCTTGAGTAAGAGCCTTGAGGCAAACGAATTTCCGTCAGACTTTAGAAGAGATGAAGCAGAAGCCCAGTCAATTTAACTATGATGTACCTAAATTTAAAGCATTGTACAGGCTAAAAACGGATTTATAATTTAAATACATGTTGGAAGTATAACTCTTTTTCAAGGTCTAAAAAAAATCCCAAATAATGTCTTTTATTTAGCAAACAATAGTTTTTAGGTAAAGTATG
This sequence comes from Mustela nigripes, assembly GCF_022355385.1. Taxonomy (NCBI): domain Eukaryota; kingdom Metazoa; phylum Chordata; class Mammalia; order Carnivora; family Mustelidae; genus Mustela; species Mustela nigripes. The sequence goes on from NC_081565.1 coordinate 49,380,207, forward strand.
TTTGGATTGTCTCCTTGAATGGGTCTGGGGTTAAAATGGGAAGTATTTGGGAAGCAGATATCAAGTTTTGTGAAGCCATTTTGATTCCTTGAATAATTTGTAAGCATTATAGTAAAGTATTAGTTTAATTTGTTATAATTTCAGTTGATTAGCAAACATGAGTGGTTTTTGACACACTTTTATTAACTGGTTAACATAATAACCATTGAATACTGATCTTTCATTTTAGGGAAATACATAACTTTTATTGTTTCTATATGGAACATTATAGTACTAACCAAAAAAAGTAAGAAAATAGTACCTTGGGATATGTAGTCAAGGTGAGAAAAGTTTAAGTTTGGGAAAGCTCTAAACAGGAATAATGATTAAGTAGTAGGTTGGTTCTGGAAAATGTTTGATGGAATAAAGTGTATGTGATGATAAGTGAAGACTGGGGCAGAATGAATTTAGAAAAAAGGAAAAAGATGGAAAATGACTAGACACTTTTAAGGAACACTGTCAAAATATAAATCCATTCAATGGGTTGTATAGCAGATTTATATTTAGTCTAATTTAGACTTTGAGAATTTAATTTAACCCTAGTTTTATATTTTAACAGGAAAAAATGTAAATTAAAAATTTGTTAGTCTCTGTTTACTGTTGTTGGTTTATTTGGGGGGCATGGTTTTTAGGGAAAGCAGATAATTTTTATTGTTTTACTTTCCTTCTCAGAAACCATCAGTATACTACAGACTATGCATAGCCTCAAAGTAACTTAAGAAAACTGAATTCGGGGTGCCTGCTTAGTGTCACAGTTAAGTCATTGGTGAAGCTAAGACTGACCCTGTTTTCCTTCCTTAATATACCACAAGACCTTCTACAAGTAACTGAAAGGCCAGGATAAAAGGATATGGCCATAGGAGTTGGCCTTCTGTTGACCTTGTAGACTGAGTGGGAGACAGAGGCGAGGCCTCTCATACAGTAACTTGCCTCACTCTGTCGTGACCCCTGGCTGAGAAAATGGCTCATCTCTACCATCCAAGTGTATACATACCTTTGTGAACCAGGAGCAATGAGCATGCACTGGAAAGGTGATAGCACTTAATGGTACCCCAATTCTTAACTATCAAAACCTTGTCCATTTGTCAAGAAACTGGTCAGGAGGGGGAAAAAGTTGAAGGAGACAGTTCTGGAGGTGGATGGGCTCAACTGTTCATCTTTTTTCACTCATTTTGGGCTTTTGCTAAGTTGTTTGATCAGTTTGAAGGTCAGTCTTTTTTTTATTTATTTATTTATTTATTTATTTATTTGACACAGAGAGAGCGAGAGATCACAAGTAGGCAGAGAGGCAGGCAGAGAGAGAGGAGGAAGCAGGCTTCCTGCTGAGCAGAGAGCCCGATGCGGGGCTCGATCCCAGGATCCTGGGATCATGACCTGAGCCGAAGGCAGAGGCTTTAACCCGCTGAGCCACCCAGGTGCCCCTGAAGGTCAGTCTTTTTGAGAGAGAAGAAAAGCACATACAACTCCCTTAATTGCAGGGGAAAACAAAGAAGAGCAGTTTCTTCTAGGGTGCTATATTCCTGTTATTGATAAATACAACAAATCAATGACTATAGATCTACTGGGAAACTATCCTCCAGTCTACCGGAAGAAAGCCCACTAACCTGTAAATCCAAAATTAATGTATTAGGGAGGAGATAGGGCTGTTAACATCCACAATATGCCAGGGCCATTCCTAGACATTTAATACATACTGTTTCATTTAATTGTCATAACTTTAAGGTAGTGGTTATTCTACCTCTTTTACGGACAATGATACTGAAGCTAGGGAGCTTAAGTGACTTGTCTAAGGTGGACTCAAGGGATAATCTGGGATACATCCTAAAAGCTGTAGATTCTATACGTCTAAAATGGGGATTAAGAATCTGTGATTTAAATATGCTTGCCTAGGGGCGCCTGGGTGGCTCAGTGGGTTAAAGCCTCTGCTCTCGGCTCAGGTCATGATCCCAGGGTCCTGGGATCGAGCCCCATATCGGGCTCTCTGCTCAGCAGGGAGCCTGCTTGCTCCTTTCTCTCTGCCTGCCTCTTGGCCTACTTGTGATCTCTGTCTGTCAAATAAATAAATAAAATATTTAAAAAAAAAATAAATAAATATGCTTGCCTAGTAATTCTTAAGTTCAGTAATAAGATTGAGAAGCACTACTGGGGAATACAGAAGTCACATTTAGCCTTGGGGTACCTTAAAGAAGCAAGTGTATTATTACATAGGTACTGCTTTAGAGGTTAGTTGATAAGATAGTTCAAGTTCACCAGTAAGGGTGGGAGGCCTTTAATTACTGAGAATCAAAAGATCAAAATGTCTCTGAACAGTATGGATTTATAAAAATCATACTGTTAAGTCATACCTGGACTAGGCTGGGAGTTTTGGCATTCTTTCCTGTCCTTTATATGCCAGGAGTATTAACAAAAATAACTCCCGATTTATCATTTCCTCCTAAACTGTTATGATTATGACCTAACTACCTTCAGGTTCTTCCCTCTCCAGTATTGCCTGCATAGCTACCTTTTTGGCTTTAGGACCTACTTAGGATCACTTAGTTTAAAATTTCATTACTTGTTAATTCCAGAATAGAGTTAAAATTTAAAGGCATATAATCTCCCCTATGTAGATTCCTCATTTCCCTTCCACTATTGTTTCCCATTTTTTTACTGAACTACTTTTGAGTGTGGTTCTTTAGAAATTTTAATTCACAATTATAGCTGTCCTTTAGGGCTCAGACCAAATGTCACTTCCATGTTGCAGTCCTAATCTATCCCTTCCATATGCATGGATTTAGCCCTTCTCTAAAATCTGTAGTTTATCTTTTATTCATTTAGTGTTTTCCACTTAGTGCTTTTATCATATTTTATGGTTGTATGTATGTGATCTTTCCAGTCATACTGATGATACACATATGGACATACCTATCTTTGTAGATACAGGAGGTATGTGTCCACATAGACTTATTCTCAAGGGCCATGGATCTTTAGCAAATACCTAAGTATTGGAATTTTTTTTTCCCTCCTATGTTATGGGATTAAAATGATAGTAGAGGGCTACTTAATTGCTGTAAATGTACTTTTTCTTATTACATTCATTGCAGATTACACAGAATGTACCTCTTTATTCACTCTTTGTAAGGTAAAGGTGTGTAAATTGACTTTTTTAAAAAAAGGTTTTATTTATTTATTTGACACAGAGATCACAAGTAGGCAGACAGGGAGGCAGAGAGTGGAGAGACCAATGCAGGGCTCGATCCCAGGACCCTGGGATCATGACCTGAGCTGAAGACAGAGCTTAACCAGCTTAACCCACTGAGCCACCCAGGTGCCCCTCTCAATTGACTTCTGTGTCAAGTGGAAACTTGAGTAATGAATGACAGAATGTCCTAATTGTTTTAAATGTTTAAAGAGGACAAGTGTGATGCTTAACATGAAAAATGTTACCAAGTGGAACAGGAGTATTTGAGGCTAAAAAACAAAAACATTTTGGGGGAAATTAACTGAAAACAAAAAACAAAAAACAAGTATTTTGAAACCATTTTTTACCATGATCTATGAAGTCAGTTTTATCTAAGGGAAAAAACAGGAATTCTTGAGAACTTTATACAGGAAACCTTATTTTTCACCTCCCTAGTCTTAGAATTCTAAAACAAAATAAATATTTAAGGACATTTTCCATAATGTAAAAGTACTTGCAAAGGTAAAATTCTCTTTCACATTATCTTGTAGATACATAGTTGCTTTCTCCTTGGGCACTGTGCAAGTCCACATGCTTTATTTAAAATATTTGTTGAGGGGATGCCTGGGTGGCTCAGTTGGTTAAGCGGCTGCCTTCGGCTCAGGTCATGATCCCAGCGTCCTGGGATCGAGTCCCACATCCGGCTCCTTGCTCAGCAGGGAGCCTGCTTCTCCCTCTGCCTGCCATTCTGTCTGCCTGTGCTCGCTCTCTCCCTCTCTCTCTCTGATAAATAAAATTAAAAAAAAAAATAAAATATTTGTTGAGTCCTCTATGGGACTATTTGTAAATATGTTTTTTACTATAGTCTTGAATAAACATTCAATATTACACAACCTGGCTCTGGAATTTCCTATATAATATCAGAAAAAACCATGCCCTACAATCCTAGAATGATCACATACAAAGCTCCACCAGTAACTTAATCAACGAAAGAAATTTGAGAGGTTAAGTGATTGAGGTAAAATTATTTTGTTACTGCCATTTTAATTAGATATACTAAATGTGCTATTTTAAAATGCTTTTAAAAAGGAACGCTTAAGTTTTTAACATCTGGAGTCTTAACTTACTGCCAAAGGCCCTCCATAGAAGAGTTTAGTAACTTAGATCTCAATAGCTTCTTGCTCTTCATGGGTAGGGACATTATTGTCATCCACAACCTCTGCTCTGAAGGCCTGGGAAAAGCTAAACTCTGTTAACTTCCACTTAATGTCTTTATTCAAAGGAAATGTGCCCTTGTAAAATGGTGAGAAGAGTGGATCACAGGGATCTCTTGGCTCTAAAATACTTAAATTTCATTTAAAAGCATAAGGCAGTTGGAATAGGACACTTTAAGTGTTTTCTGATTTCTCCTTACTACATTGCTAATCCAAATTAGGAACCTTAGTATCCTTCCCTAGAAATGGCAATCTAACACTGATTCAGTATTAACCAATTTCCAGATAGATAAAGATGGGGAAGTGAATTTGCCCAAAGTGAACAAAACATTGTTCTTTGAGAAATCACTTAACTTTCTGGGCTGCAATTTCCTTAATCTGTAAAATTCGGGGAATTATAAGGTGTAGTGTATACCTGAAAAGCTAAGATTTTAGGATGAACTTTTCTGTCAGTGGGGGAAGTAGTGAGGAGTAATGGTCAGGAAAGGGGTAGGTCTGTAATCTTATTGTCTAGGTTCAGCTGCATAACCTGAATAAGATCTATCAGTTTTCTCACCTATTAAGAAATAAAAGTAATCTGGGGCACCTGGGTGGCTCAGTGGGTTAAAGCCTCTGCCTTCAGCTCAGGCCATGATCTCGGGGTTCTGGGATGGAGCCCCGCATAGGGCTCTCTGCTTGGCAGGGAGCCTGCTTCTTCCCTTCTCTCTCTGCCTGCCTCTCTGCCTACTTGTGATCTCCGTCAAATAAATAAAATCTTTAAAATAAATAAATGAATAAATAAATAAATAAAAGTAATCTACCTCAGGTTGTGGATTAAATAAAATAATACACATTAAGTATTTAAGAGTACCTGGCATTTAGTAAGGGCTCAAACATTTAGCTAGGCTTCAGTGATTTGGGGGTAGGCATTTATTTAAGTGGGCAGGGAGGAGAATGGCTCTGGTGGTCCTATTGATAGCTGACACATAGTACTGAGTATGTCAGGCACCATTCTAAATGCTTTCTATGTTTTAATTTGTGTGTGTGTGTAACAATCTCATAAGTAGTGCTACTCTTACCCACATTTTGTAAATGAGGACAGCAGAAATGAAATTAAGTACCCTGCCCAGTTCACAAAGAGCAAGCAAGTGAATGGAGAATATGAACTCGGGTGGTCTACCCTCAGAGACCCTACCCTTAGCTGCTCTACTTACAGCCCCTATTCACTATCACTAAGGTGATAGGAACTAGATAAATTTAAGGACATTTTCCATAATGTAAAAGTACTTGGAAAGGTAAAATTCTTTCACATTATCACATATTCACATTATCACATTACCAACTTTAATTTAGGGACTAAATTAAAATTTACCAGTTAAGCATTACTTTTGGGCTATCAGACCCTGGGTTTACATACTAACCACCTTCTAATTATTTCAAATAAGACCATATTTTAAATTGCTAACAGCAAATGTTTATTCATGATTGAAGCCAAGAAGGATTTATAAATGCATTTTAATACCTTGCTGATAAAATAGTAACATTCCATCTTTGCAGTCTGGTAAGGAATACAGGAAGATACTGTAAAGGCTTTAATGTGTATATCTATTATAACCAGGTAATCAGAACACACACATACACGCGCGCACACATACACACACACACACCACCTACTTTAGTGTTGCACCATACCAACTTTTCAGAAAGGCCATCTCGAAGCTCTACTGGATAGCGGAGTAAATAGCGTTCAGGGTTCAAAGACGAAGGAGTAGGGAAGAGATGAAAGTAGTTAAGCAGCACACATTTCAAAGCCCACTTTTAAGCACAGGACATTATGAATATTAAAAAAAAAAAAAAGATGCGGGGAGGAGGGGGGGAAGGCAATTCAGCATTTTCAGAAAGGGCATTTGGCAATATTCAACGCATCAGAAGGCTGTGCTTGGGACCATCCACTCTCTCCAGCTTCTCAAAGTGTTTCCTGGCATTGCGAATGTTGATCAGAGTAGCTGCAGAAGGGATCGACGGATCCGACATAACCACCATCACGTACGTGTTTGACGTGAAGATGTCGATGAAAGCAGCGAAGTTAGAATTCCGAACCTCCATGCTCTGGAAAGAGGCGGCTAATTTACTGCAGCTCAGCTTGAACTGTTTAATGATGTTGCTGATCTTCTCGAACCGGTGGACGTCGCGCTGCTCTTTGCACTGGTAATGGGAAATGACCAAGAACGTGGCTCTCTCGAACAGCAGGACTTCGTCGGCCTCGATAATTTGGGCAAAATTCCTTAGGTTCATCTCCAGCTGCTGCACATTGGGAATCAGCTGATAGACAATACTGGACCAGGCTTTGTAGAGCGTTTCGTCCCAGATGGAGGTTCGAAAACAAGCGCATTCCAGAGGGCGAGACAAACGCCTCAGGTCTTCCTCTCGCTCTTTAAAAATCAGGTCACGCTGATCCTCCTGAACCAGATCCATTTTGTGCACCAGGCAGAAGATTTTGGCATCCGGAGAGTTCTGGAGGATGGCCTCCAGACACGACTGGTAGTAATGCATGTCCTTTTCCAGTTCGCGGCTCTCCACGTCAAACACGTAAATCAAAACTTCGACGTTACGGAAGATGTTGTCTCGCTGGCTGGTGAAGTAATTCTCCATGAAGGTGTCCTGACCGCCACAGTCCCACAGGTTGAGCACTAGGTTGCCCAGGAATCGGACGTGGGAGTGCTCCACATCAATGGTGGCACCCAGGCGCCGGGTGTCGCGGGCGATATAATTTGCAAAAATAATCGACCGCATGCTGGTCTTGCCCGACCCGCTCTTCCCCATCAACAGCACCTTCTTCTTCATGGCTGTATTTGGCATCACCCGCCGGAGCCGCCGCGGACTGGGCCTCAGGGCGCGGCCTAACTGCAGCGCGGAGGGAGGGCGGGGTCGGGGCTGGCGGGCTCTCCGCAGGCCGGGCCGCGGCGCTGTGCGGTCGGGTCAGCCGAGAGCGAGAGATCTGGGCTGGAAAGGCCGCGGCGGGGCGAACTCTCCCTCGGAGGCGAGCGCCCTGGGCGAGGCGGCTGCAGAGCTTCGGAGCAGAGCTCACCTTCCGGAGAATCGAGCCGCGGCGTCCCGGCGGCCACCCACTTCCGGCGGCGATCTCGCGAGAGCGTCCGCGCTCGGCGCTCAGGGCCCAGGGATCTGTGAGAAACTTCTCTTTCAATGAACCTGAGCAGGGGCCACCCGAAGGGTAAAATGCAAAGGGAACCCAGCACTGTGGTGTCGCTTTTCCTCTTTAAACTGGGTTTACAGCTGCAAGCTGTACGTGTGCGGTCGTTTGGGAGAATGCTGCCATCTCGTGGCCACATATCTCCCCCCCCCCCCCCACCCGGCCAGCACCACACAGCTCGCTTTCAGAAGGGCCTCAGCTCAGCGAGGCTTCCTCAGAGTCTGGGTTTGCTGCGTACGAGGGCACGGTCAATGAGCCCTGCAGACGAGGAAGGGGAGACTGGGAAAGCTAGGTGATGAGATGTACTGACTCCCACTTAGTGATTTTTCCACTTGGAAGCGAGTTGCTTTCTCACAGCTGCTTTGGCGGTAACCCAAATGTAATGAGAATCCCAAAGCTCCGGGAAACGACGGTAGGGAAGCTGGTAGCTCGGTCCTCACGATAACCCTGTGAATAAATAACCTTGTGAATAACCACCCCTGTTTTCCAGTGAGTACATCCAAGCGTGGAGGGGCTAAGTCCTTTTTACCAAGTCACACACCAATCAAATGATGCAACGCAGTTTGTCCGTTTTTAAAATACAAATTGCACATATGTAAGGCGTACAACGTGATCTGGAAATGATATCGTAGTCAGACCAACAAAACTCATAGTCGCTTCTCTGCTGAGAGCGCGTGAAATCCGCTCTCAGCCAAATTTCCGGGTTTAATCCAGTGTTGACTATAGTCGTGCGGTAGGTTAGCTCCCTACAACTTCCTCATCCTACCTAACCGCAACTCTGTACCCTTCGGCCAATATCCCCATTTCTTCCACCTCCTTCTGCCTGGGAACCACCATTCTACTCTCTGCTACTATGTATTTGACTTAAGATTCTTCATAATTGAGATCCTGCAAGCTTTTCTCTTCGTTTAGCTTATTTCACTCAGCGTAATGTCATCCAGGTTCATTCATGTTGTTGGACGTGACAGGATCTCCTTTAAAAAGGCTGGGTAATAGTTTACCACATATATGAACTATGATTTCTTTTTTAAGATTTTTAGTTATTTAATTTTAAAAACAGATTTTATTTGACAGAGAACACAAGCAGGCAGAGAGGCAGGCCGGGGTGGGGGGGGGGGGAGAAGCAGGCTTCCGGCTGAGCAGAGTCTGTTGCGGCTCAATTCCAGGACCCTGGGATCATGACCTGAGCGGAAGGCAGTGGCTCAACCCACTTAAGCCACCCAGGCACCCCAATTTTTATTTTTATTTTTTAAAGATTTTATTTATTTGAGAGAGAGTGAGAGAGAGAATGAGAAGAGGGGAGAGGCAGGGGGAGAGAGAGAAGCAGACTTCCTGCTGAGCAGGGAGCCCTGTGCAGGAAATCAATCCCAGGACCATCATAACCTGAGCGGAAGGCAGACGCTTAACGACTGATGCACCCAGGTGCCCCTGGGTGTTGTGTGTGTGTTTTTTTAAGATTGTATGTATTTGCTAGAGAGACAGCATGCACAAGTGGGGGAGGTGGGGGGTGGGAAGAAGCAGGACGCCCCTCCCCCCAGCAGGGAGCCGTATTCGGGGATGATCCCAGGACCCCAAGATCATGACCTGAGCCAAAGGCAGATGCTTAAACACCCAGTCGCCCTTTGTGTTTGGGCTCTTGATGGCCACCTCCAGGTTCATCATTTGCTAGGAGGACTCACAGAACTGGGCTTGAGGTCATACGGCTATGATTTATTATGGTGAAAGGACTCCTAGCAAAGTCAGCAAAGGGAAAAGAAGCAAGGGCTGCAATGTGGAGGGAACAGTGTAAGTTTCCAAAAGTTCTCTCTCAGAGAAGTCACACAAGATGTACTTAATTCCTCCATGAGTTGGGACAACTGATGTGAAATATTGTTTACCAGCAAATCTCATTAGGAAGCCCAAGGTTTTTACTGGGGGCTCACCCTGTACGTATCACCTACCTCAGATGACCAAAATTCCATGTTCCTAGATGAGCAGGTGTTCCGCATAAACCGTATTGTTTATACACAGTGATTATTTCAGAGATTGATGGGAATGCTCCTGAATTCCAAGTTCTTAGCCAATCAGTGATAGTCCTTGTAACAGGGACTCTCTAAGGATGACAGTTGCAGGCCTGCTGGGTGAACTCCTTTGCACACAAGTATCTATTCATGTGCTTATTAGGCATTCATGTATTTCTTTTGGTGAAATCTCTCTAGCAGTCCTTTTTTTTTTTTTTTTTTTTAAATTGGGCTGTGTGGGGCGCCTGGGTGGCTCAGTGGGTTAAGCCTTGCCTCTGCCTTTGGCTCAGGTCCTGCATTGAGCCCCGCATCAGGCTCTCTGCTGAGCAGGGAGCCTGATTATCCCCACTCTCTCTGCCTGCCTCTCTGCCTACTTGTGATCTCTGTCTGACAAATAAATAAAATCTTAAAAAAAAAAATTGGGCTGTGTTGGGCTTCCTGGGAGGTGCAGCCAGTTAAGCCTCTGACTTGAGCCCCACATTGAAGGGCTCTGCCCTTCACAAGCAGGGAGTCTGCTTCTCCCTCTCCCTCTGCCCCTCCCTTTGCTTGTGCTCTCTCTTTCTCAAATAAATAAAATGATTTTGAAAATTTATTTACTTATTTATTTGAGAGGGAGGAACAGAGGGAGAGGGACAAGCAGACTCCCTGACCTGGGGCTTGATCTTAGGACCTTGAGATCCTGATCTGAACCAAAACCAAGAGTCAGATGCCTAACCAACTGAGCCATCCAAGTGCTCCAATAAATAAAATTAAAAAAAAATATAAAAAGTGGGTTGTGTTACCGTGAGTTGTGGGTTCTTTGTGTATTCTGGATGCAAGTTCTTTATTAGATAACTGAGATGCAAGTTTTTCTCCCAATCTGTACTTGTCTTTTTATTTTCTTAACAGTGTCTTAGGAAGTCTAAATTCTAAGTGCGATGGCATTTGTAGCTTTTTTGTAAATACCCTTATTAGGTTGAGGAAATTCCCTTGTTTTCCTAATTTGTTCAGGATTTTTTGTCAAGAATGAATGTTGATGTTATAAAATGCTTTTTCTGAATTTATTGAGATCGGGTAGCTTTAATCCTGTATTCAATTGAAGTGGTACAGGAAATTGATTTTCCCCTGCTAAAACAGCTTTGTATTCCTGGGATAGATGCTTTTGGTCATATTATATAAACCTTTTTTAAAAGAAATTATCTTAAAAAGATTTTGGTTATTTATTTGAGAGCGAGAGAGAGAGAGACAGAGGGAGAGAGAGAATCCTAAGCAGACTCCCACTGAGCAGGGAGCCTGCCCTTATATTTTTTGCTTCTTCACCTTTTGGTAGTTTATGGTGACATGTTTGGGCAGTATTTTGGTTGTCTGTTCCTCCATCTAGATTAAGTGTCGTGAGAGTATTGTCCCTGTCTCCAGTATTCAGTCCAGTGGCCAGCTTGACTAGCCAGGGGACTGGAGTAGGCTTGCTCGTGATGCTTCTTGTAACCGTCCCTCAGAATAATACACCGCTTGAAGTATAACTAATGAGGAGTTGTACTGGTCCTGCAAACGTGCTTAAAGATGACCTTGAGAAAAGCATGTACTAGCAGCAGGCCTCTGGTGGAGGGGATGATTCAAGTCATGGAAACCAAGCAGCTGGGAGCGCCCGGCTGGCTCCAGGTGGAACACCACCTTGTTTCACTTTTTTGTGGTCTCCCTGACCTCAGAGGAAGCCTCCTCCTAAGGTAATCCCTTTAAGTGCTCTTGCTCAACTACAAATCCCTGCTGCTGGACCGAACACACCTTATTCCTCTTCTTGTTTAACCTTGTTTACCTCTAAAACTTGTGACCAACATATGACTCACATTCCTTCTAGTTTACCTACTAAACATATGACTATTCTATAACCTTCTTTTCTTCTCTTTTGTTGCTCTCTTGTATCTAATAAATATGGGACCGAGGAGTTGTTCCCGGCGACAGTCCTTCCAGCTGTCATCCCCGGCTCCCTCTCTCTTACAGATGACTTGTTTGTGCCTCATTCTTCTCCCGTGCACCGTTAGGAAAGCGGCAGTTTCTGGTCATTGTCAGTGGAGTGACTAAGCAGTGGAGAGGTGGAGGTTTGTGTGTTACGATGGGCTAGTCTTCTGTTGGTGCCAGAAATTTAGTAACCCTAAATATTTAAGGGTGATGAAAAGACAATGTTTTACTAAAGCACTGTGCATTCAGAGGACTGACCATGGAATTTTTTTTTTTTTTCTTTCAGAGAGAGTGAGTGAGTGAGCATGGGCTTGGAGGGGCAGAGGGAGAGAGAGAATACTAAGCAGGCTCCACACCCAGCATGGAGCCCAACACAGGGTTTGATCTCACAGCCCTAAGATCACAGCCTGAGCCAAAATCCAGAGTTGGGTGCTTAACTGATGGAACCACCCAGGTGCCCCCTAACCATATGTTTTTAATATTTTATTTATTTATTTGTCAGAGAGAGAGAGAGAGAGAGCACACAAGCAAGCAGAGGCAAAGAGAGAAGCAGGCTCCCTGCCGAGCCAGGAGCCCGATGCTGAACTTGGTCCCAGGACCCTGGGATCATAACCTGAGCTAAAGACAGAGGCTTCACTAATTGAGCCACCCAGGTGTCCCAACCAATCATATGTTTTTATTTTATTATTTTTAAAAATATTTATTTATTTATTTATTTGACAGAGAGAGATTGCAAGTAGTCAGGCAGGCAGGCAGAGAGAGAGGAGGAAGCAGGCTCCCTGCTGAGCAGAGAGCCCAACTCGGGGCTTCATCCCAGGACCCTGAGATCATGACCTGAGCTGAAGGCAGAGGCTTTAACCCACTGAGCCACCCAGGCGCCCCAATCATACGTTTTTAAACAGTGTTCTAAAACAAAACAAAACAAAACAACAAAACAAAACAAAACAGTGTTCTACAAAGAGTAGATTTTCAGATGATATACAGCAATGAGTTTGGGGTTGGGTGAGTTAGTTATAAGGCTATAGAATAAAAATCGTGTAGCTTCACTGTTAATTTTAAAGAAAGATTGTGGGGAAATAGTAAATAAAAATGGTCCTATTAAGAAGCAAATGTAAGGGGCACCTGGGTGGCTCAGTGGGTTAAAGCCTCTGTCTTTGGCTCAGGTCATGATCTCAGGGTCCTGGGATCAAGCCCCAGCAGGCTCTCTGCTCAATGGGGAGCCTACTTCCCTGCCTTCTCTCTGCCTGCCTCTCTGCCTACTTGTGATCTCTCTCTGTCTGTCAAATAAAGAAAAAATTAAAAAAAAAAAGAAGCTAATGTAAAATTTCAAGATAAAATATTGTTTGCAGTGGTCTTTAAGATCTCCAGGTTCCTCATTTTTTTTTAAATGAAAATTTTAAAAAGATTTATTATTGGTCAGAGAGAGAGAAAGAGTGAGAGTGAGAGCACACAAATGGGGGAGTAGCAGAGGGAGAGAGAGAAGCAAGTTTCCTGCTGAGCAAGGAGCCCAATGTGGGACCCAATCCCAGGACCCTGGGATCATGACCTGAGCCAAAGGCAGACACTTAAAGGACTAAGCCACCTGGGTGTCCACCTCCCCCCATTAATTCTTTTACTTCATCCTTTTCTTGGGTGGAAATGTTTGAAAAGAAAGACCTAGGTGAGTCTGAATCCTAGTTCCAGAACTTACCAGCTGTGTGATCCTGATTCACCCCCTTGCTTCAGCGTTTTGATTCATAATATAATAGATTTTGTCAGTTTTAGAGAACTTGCAGGAAAGGATGCAGAAGTATTTAGTGGATAGCAAGTGACAGTAAATTCTTCCCAAGCAAGGGATTATTGAAACAGGGCTAGGGAGGTGTTTAGATGGGCACGGTGGAGTTGGCAAGAACAAACACGGCATGGGCAGCAAGTGTAGAAAGTGGGGCAGGTTGTCCTGTCGCACACCAGCTCTATGGAAGTCTTGTGTTAAGGCTATATTAGCCACATGACCTCCATCTTTCAAAATCTCTGCTCTTTTGAAGGCAGGGTTGCGGGAAGTTGGGAGTACTACGGGTTGTTGACAAGATCTATCCACAAGGGTGGTCTGCATGGGAGGTGGTTCTCATTAAAGTCTGGGGGCATGAATGGGGCATCCTCCTTCTGGAAGATTCATGGATAGTGTTTAGGCAGCTCTCAAGAGATGGCTGGTGTTCAGCAGTTTAGTTTCTCTGGAAGAATCGATTATGTGTTCTTCCCTGTCAATGGCAAGGGATGGCATGCAGGTTTTGCCTTGGCTTTCAAGAACTTCCACCTCTCCATCTGGTCTCCCCTCACCCCGGAAGGTTTCCATCTTTCCCTTTAGGACCCTGACTTCCTACTGGAAGGCAAGGAACAGCTTCATCGTTTACGGTTCTTAAGATCAGTAAGCTTTGCTCTCCTTTCAATCTACCTTTTTGACTTTCTAGATCTGGGTTGGCAAACTTTCTCTGTAAAAAGCCAGATGGTAAATATTTAGTTCTTTTGTGGTCCTGCAAGCAAGACCAGGAACATTTCTGCAAGTTTTTTTTTTTTTTTTACAAACTTCAAAACTTTATTTATAGACACTGAAGTTTGAATTTTATGTTTTGTGGGTCATGTAGGAGTCTTAATTTTTCCAATCATTAAAAAATGCAGGGGCACCTGGGTGGCTCAGTGGGTTAAAGCCTCTGCCTTCGGCTCAGGTCATGATCCCAGGGTTCTGGGATCAAGCCCCACATCGGGCTCTCTGCTCAGCAGGGAGCCTGCTTCCTCCTCTCTCTCTGCCTGCCTCTCTGCCTACTTGTGATCTCTGTCAAATAAATAATAAATAAAATCTTTAAAAAAATGCAAAAACCATTCTTAGCTTGCTAGCCATGCAGAAACAGATGGCCGCTGAATTTGGCCTGTAGGCAATAGTATTCTGACCTCTGTTCTAGAGCCTAACGTGGAAGAAAGTAAATCCCCAAACTCGTCATATTAAATATCCCTCTGCTGTGGCGGCTCTGACTTAATCACTTACTCATTGGCTAAAACTAATGGGACAAGTTAGCAAACATGGGAAAGAAAAGCAACATAGGACTGTCCATTATTTTTTTTTAAGATTTTATTTATTTGACAGAAAGAGAGAGACACCGCGAGAGAGGGAACACAAGCAGGGGGAGTGGGAGAGGGAGAAGCAGGCTTCCCGCCACGTGGGGAGCTGGGTGCAGGGCTTGATCCCTGGATTCTAGGATCATGCCCGGAGCCGAAGGCAGACTTTTTTTTTTTTTTTTTTTTTAAAGATTTTATTTATTTATTTGACAAACAGAGATCACAAGTAGGCAGAGAGGCAGGCAGAGAGAGAGGAAGGGAAGCAGGCTCCGGGCTGAGCAGAGAGCCAGACGCGGGGCTCGATCCCAGGATGCTGCATGACCTGAGCCGAAGGCAGAGACTTTAACCCACTGAACCACCCAGGGGCCTCTGAGCCAAAGGCAGATGTTTAACGACTGAGCCCCCAGGCATCCTAGGACTATTCATACTTGAAGCTCCTACTTCCCCTAAGTGGGAAGTGATATCTGATCCCAAACATCGCACTGGAGCAGTGTCTCCTGAGCTTGCTTCACGATCAGAATCACCAGGCTTCCTGCTGGAACGGCAGTCCCAGACAAGAGATGGTGCTCTGCAGGTGTCTTCTGGGCAGGATCTGTACCGGTTCTTGGGACCAGGTGAGCCACATGCTGTGGGAGGGCTCCAAAGCTGTGCTTCTTAAAGGCTGGTCCCTGGCCCAGCAGCATCAGCAACTCTCAGGAACTTGCTTCGCATACAAATTCTCCACTCACCCCAGACCTACTGAATCAGAAGTCCTGTGTGGGGGCTGGCAATCTAGCTTTTATTAAACCAGGTGATTCTGAAGGCTACACTTGACTTCTAAAATTGAGAACCACTGAGTCACTACTAGCCCTGCGAGAGGTGATTAAGTACCCCCTTAAGGGCTGAAGGCATAGGCACCTGCTTTGTTCTCAAGAGCACAAGGTCGATGGGTGGGTGGAGCCAAAGGTATTGATTTTTATAAGGAAGATCTGGAAATGGTATTTAAGGTCGGCCATGGGGAAGTCAAAGGAAACCTTTCTACAAGAAGGGGGCTGTTGTCATGGGTCCTAGAGATAGAAAAATGTTGCCCAATGACATGCCAGTGGAGTTTCAGCCCTTGTGCACACGTGATCATGGCCTTTGTGGACTTGCAGACTCGCAGGTTTTCCAAAGACATCGTGACCTTCACCCTTCGATTTCTCTACAGTCCAAGGAAGGGACCTTTGTCCTGGGCCCCCCAGGTGAAGCTCTGGGAGCTTCCTGCCCTCACAAGCGGCCCTTGTGACATCACCGCCGCCCCAAGGTGCGGCTCCTGTCCCTGGCGACGGACGTCACAGAAGCCCCATGCATCCCCGGGCGGCTGGGCATCCTGGGCTCGCGCAGCTGCTCCAGGCGCGTGGCTGGAGCGTGCAGAGGCCGGGACGGCGCCTGCAGGGGGAGGTCACCCGGGGTTGGCGCGCAGTCCACGCTCACTGCTGCTCTGGTGGAAGGCCAGCTCCAGGAGGGGAGCAGACGACCGGCCTTTGCAGAAGGGCCACTTCAGTTCGCTTTGAAGTAAACATTTGGGACATTGGCCAAGGCCCTCTAGACTCGGCACGCTCCCAGAGAGGAGGCTGGGGCCCAGGAGGCGGAGGTGGCTGCGGGGGATGCTCTGCGCGGACACCCGGGCCTCGGGATGGCCCCTCTGAAGAGGAAATGCATCTGTGACCTATGCACCTGTGGGTAAGAGAGCCGAGCCCTGGCCGAGGACCCGGAAGCCTGGGTTTTCAATCCCGAAACTTAGGCAGAGACTCTCGTTTGGGCTGAGAGGAAGTCCCAGGCTGGTGGAGTCATCCACGTGCGGACACGTTCTGGGCCGCAGTTTTGTCAGCTAGCGTCAGTGCCGCCGCGTTGATTCAGTCTGGGTGAACGTGTCTATCCTTGGGCCTTTAAATGTGTTCCTTC
This sequence comes from Mustela nigripes, assembly GCF_022355385.1. NCBI lineage: Eukaryota > Metazoa > Chordata > Mammalia > Carnivora > Mustelidae > Mustela > Mustela nigripes. The sequence goes on from NC_081565.1 coordinate 49,396,758, forward strand.
ACCCAAAACCAAGCAGAGGTTGAACACCGGCCCAACACCCAGTCTGTGCTCCTCGCCCTTGAGCCCAGAAAAGGTCCTTGATCTAAACGCTTGGCGGGGTTGGAAGGCACTGCTGTCGTCGGACTTGTTTTTGAAGGGGATAGGATGGGGGAAGAGGAGTCCTTCCACTGTAACAGGCTTCCTCTGAGTGAGAGATAATGGCTCCTGGATCAGAGAAGTGTAAGGTGTTTGTAAAACCGGTTTCCACGCTGGTGCAGAGTGGAGCAGGAAGAAGGAAAGAAAATGACTTTTGCACGCCTGTGCTGGCCAGTTGCCTTTAAGGACCAGCTCTGGGTGAAGTTCCACAAAGGCAGGTGGTCCCAGGGAGAAATGATGGGTTTTCCTTAAAGTTCTGTGGCTGATTCCTTTCTCTCATGTCTCATGGGTTCTGACTTGCTCCTTCCGCTTCCCAGGACATCTGGGGAGTTGCTGGGCTTGGGGCACTCCGAGAGGCAGCCAATAGAAGGGTGGACCCTAGGGCCGGTTCTTCTGGACTTGAAGCTAACCTTGGGATCTTGGGCAGGTGACTGAACTTCTCCAGGATTCGCTGGGGATTAAATGAAATTCGGTGGGTGAGTCTCCTGCTACGGGATTGTGCTTGATCAAGCTTGACATCTTTTTTTTTTTTTTTAATGTTTTTTTTTTCTTAAGATTTTATTTATTTGACAGAGATCACAAGCAGGCAGAGAGAGGGGGAAGCAGACTCCCCACTGAGCAGAGAGCCCAATGCAGGACTCGATCCCAGGACCCCGGGATCATGACTTGAGCTGAAGGCAGAGGCTTTAACCCCAGGCACCCCAAGCTTGACATCTTGAAATAGCCGAAAGTGCTCGCCCACTGCAGCATGCTACCGGAGTGTGGGAGATGGCGCTGGTGGTAGGGAGAAGTGAAGGGAATGCCAGACACCAGGTTAGAAACCTTATGCATCTCTGTAGTCCTGAGATGGTCCCTTGAGTTTGGCTGCTCATGAGCATCACTTGTAGAGCTTTAAAACTCCCAGCTGCCCAGGCTGTTGAGCCGTTCTCCATGAGGGTGGGCCCCACCGGCAGGCTTCAGGTGATTCTGATCGATTGCTGGGACTGGGAACCGCTGATCTAGGTCACATCCCTGCAGGGGACTTGCTCTGAAGCAGCGTTAGGTGGGACCAGAGCAGAAACTTAGCCGAGAGCTGCTGCTTTTGCACGGGACCGAGGCAAAAGCTCGTTGGTTCCCTCTCCTCTGGAGGCCCTTCGCATCACCCTCCAAAGATACTGGGTTCTTCCGGTAGGATTGTCGTTAGGATTTAATCTGCGCTGTTGTAGGAGAATTGCTTCTCCAGGTGTTCCTGATGACTCCGTGCCTTCTTCATCCCTACAAGGGGGCTGTTCACCATCAGAGGCAGAGTCTGTCCTTGGTTTTCTTTGCTTCCTTCTCCGTCTTGTATCTGCCCTTCCACTTTATGGTTTCAGGCTGTGGTCTCTGGTTTGACTCCTACCTGTCACTCCTCCACTCTTCTGTCTTATTTCACTTCTCAAAGTGCTTGTTGACCTACCTGATGTCTCATCAACCTTCAGAGCTATCTCTCTTCCTTGCCCTAGCCTGGCCCTCCTCTAAATGCCTGTGTCCCTTCCTCCTCCTGTGTGACCTTTTAAAGCCTTGTCTGGGTTGCACGTCTCCATTAACCCAGCCCTGTAGCTCCAATCTTGGTTCTAGTTATATGCCTGCATGTTTATCCCCACCCCTTTGGTCGCATATACCTGGAAAGCAAAGACCATGTTTTCTATTTTTTTTTCCATGTTTTCTATTTTTGTATGCTATATAAAACTAACACACTTTCTCCACTGGGTAGTGAAAACATAGCTTTTTGAATAACAAGATAGATTTATTTTTATTACTTTTTTTTGGTATTAAGGTGGCATGCTGAAATGGATAAGGAAGGCAAAATTTACAGCTGTGCTGTCCAGTAGGGGAGTCACCAGACATGTGTGTAATTTCATCAAAATTAATTAAATAGAATGAAAAATTCAGTTCCTCATTGCCCTAGGAGTACTCCAGTGCTCAGTAGCTATCTGTGTGTCGTGGCTACTCTAAAGGGGGTGTAGATGGGGGTCCTTTTCATCCTTGCAGAAAGTTCTGGGATAGCATGGATATGGAGCCTCATTATCCAGAAGTCCTCACCCTCCTCACCACCAGTTAAATCTGGGATGAAATGAGAAGAATTTTCTAGCTGTTCTCTAAGCTCTAGATGTCAATAATTTTTGGCTTTCCCTACTGAAGTTATGGGGGAGAAGTGATGAGAAATCAGGAGGAAGAGTATGGGTGAAGAAGAACTCGCCTTTTCAGAGGAGCGAGCCCTTTAGGTGGGAGAGGGGAGATGGGTTTCTGACTGAGTTATCTGGTTTCTCTGGGCTTCTGTCTCGAATTCTTTAAGCCAGACTAATAGAAGTTCTTTACTCATCGGGAAACCCAAACCTTTCCCTCCCCTCTCCCATTCATCTTCCTCCTAAAGCTAGGTGTATGCAAGATTACTTGTCCTCTGAACTGCAATTTCTGAAGACTTAGTTCTTGTTAGCGGGGAGGCTTGGGATGCACAAGGAGCTGGAGAGGAAGGCTTCCTTCCTCCAGGAGCCACTCTGTCAGAGGATCTGGGCATGGGCAGTGCTCTTGGAACAAGTTCTCACTCTTGGCCACAAGATGGCAGCCTTCTCCCAATCAACTGTCACTCCTCGTTAAACTGGAGACCAGCCTAAAGGAGAAACAAAGCTGTGGGGTTTTGGGTTTTCCTTTAATTTTTTTTAAGATGTTTTCTTTCTTTTAAAATTTTTAATTTTTTTAAATTATTATTTTTTAAAAATTTACAGACCGATACCTACCACAAGTAGGCAGAGAGGCAGGCAGAGAGACAAAGGAAGAAGCAGGCTCCCCACTGAGCAGAGAGCCTGATATGGGGCCTGATATGGGGCCTGATATGGGGCCTGATATGGGGCCCGATCCCAGGACCCCGGGATCATGACCTGAGCCGAATGCAGAGGCTTTAACTCACTGAGCCACCCAGGCACCCCACCATATTGTTTTCTAAAGTGAGCTATTAGATTGAAGGGCCCAGCAGAGCTCGGGAAGTGGTATACTTTGAGAAGTATAGATCGCTGGATTACAAAGTGATGGCCTTTCAAATACCTAAATGTAAGGATTCTAGCCACTGAACAAAAGTCTTAGTGAGCCTTGCTGGTTTTATGAAAGATCTATTTTACTGTATTGCGCTCAAGGCTCTGCACAATAGTCTGATCAAAATTCGGCCATTGGGCTTATTACCATGAAATGTTATGTTCTCTTTTAAGTACAGCCTGTCCCAAATAAGATAAACTGTTCACCAGCTGAAGAGATACAGTAAAGTGAGCAGTTAAATATTTTCTCACCATCCTACAACTTTTAATTATCTGGACAACAAAGCTATATTGGGAACTTGAGTGTAGTGACCTTGCATTTGGATATGAGAGAATTTTCTTTTCTTTTTCTTTCTTTTTTTAAAAAAGATTTTATTTATTTGACAAGCAGAGATCACAAGTAGGCAGAGAGGCAGGCAGAGAGAGAGGGGGAAGCAGGCTCCTCGCTGAGCAGAGACCCCGATGCGGGGCTTGATCCCAGAACCCTGGGATCATGACCTGAGCCAAAGGCAGAGGCTTTAACCCACTGAGCCACCCAGGCGTCCTGAGAGAATAATATTTTCAATTACATCTGAAGATTGCCAGCATTTCACCATATGGGAAAAAATGCTGTTCTGCAATATACCACCTTACATTTATATAGTGTTTAAAAATTGTAAAAGCACTTTCTCATAAATTACTGTCTTCCTGGGGGGTTCTTCTGCACGGGGAGCATTGCTTAGTTTGGAAGTTTGACTCCTGATCTTAGCCTCTGTTCTTCCTGTAGATGCTTTTGGTTTACTGAGCTATTCTTTTCCCAAATTATTAAATTTGAAACTGGGGTTGGAGGGGTAGGCTGTGGATGAAGTGTTAAGTTCAGTTTTCAAGGTTGAAATTGAAAGGGATCTTAATGGCCACTAGCTCTTTTATTTTGCAGATAATGCAGTTGAAGGATTGAGATTAATTTTAATGCACAAGGGCGCATTTTGTTAAGCTTTGGACACAATTTAAGTCAATTAAATTTTATTCATCTAGCGTGTATCAGACACTAGATACTATAGGTGATAGTCCATGGTCTATTTTCAAGTCATACTGGGATTTTTTTTTTTTTTTTTTTTTTTAAAGACAGGGTGTGAGAGTGGAAGGGGATGAGGGACAGAGGGAGAAAGAGAATCTCAAGCAGGCTCCACACCCCGCTCAGAGCCTGATGTAGGGCTCGATCTCACAACCCTGAAATCATGACCTGAGCCGAAACCAGGAGCTGGACACCCAACCGACTGAGCCACCCAGGGGCCCCTCACGCTGGGCTCTTTTTGAGTACAGGTGGTAATATGAAGCTCCTTACAGTTGAGAAATCTTATCTGATAGTTAAAAAAAAAAAGGTGTAATTCTTAAAGCTTTTTAGTCCAATAATATAAATAGCAAATCTCTCTCTTGAGATTAAAATGTAATAGCACTACTTTTTTCCTGAAATTCATGTTAGAAAAAAGAAAGTTAATCAAGGGGTTGATGTAGCTTGCTTTTATATCTGATTATTTTATGGCCTGCCGTACACTACTTTAAAGACTTTGTGCAATCTTGCAGAAAATTCCAGGACTGGGTAATGTATCAGGAAATATTTATGTAGCGTTGGTAGTATGTGCAGCATTTCATAAAAAAGGTAGTCCCATAGAGGACTTGTGAGCTGTTGAAAAGGATGTGGATTTGGCCCTTTCACAGAGCTTGGGGAGGAAGGTGATCTCAGGGGCAGTCATGTATCTGCAACTTAAATCAGTTTTGTTAACCAGGGAGGAACTTGTTATTTTAATTTTGGAAAATATTTTCTTCACATTGATGGAAATTTCCTTAACCTTAGATTTTATTTTCTCAGAGTCTCTGTTACAAATTAAGAGGAAGGGAAAAAAATCAAGGAATTGGTTTGATATTACATATTTCAAGAAGAATTCTTGTTTTTAATTTAAATAAAATTGATTTCATAAATTCTGATTAAGAAAAAAGGACAAAGAGCAGCTTTTGATAGGTGCTTGCTGGTGACTTTTTATCTTTGGCAGAACCCGGATAGAGGAACCAAGGGGGGAAGAAAAAACCCTTTTACTCTAACACCAAATTATTTTTATTATAGTATTTATGCACTTGGTGTGTTATATGCTCTTTAAAAATTATGGAATCTTTGTGATACCAGAATTAATGTTTAATTGTCCATATACACCTTTCATCTTACAAAAGGAGTATAATTATACATAATGAGGCAAATTTCAAATAGGAAATTAGAGCACAGCTTCATAGTAATCCACATTCCAGCAATGGAAACGATCTGCTCAGTTTTATAATCAACAAATGGATCTGTTTAGAGTTTTGAGTACCCTGCTCTAATTTTATCTGCTGTGGGCAGTTTTAGACCCCCTTCCCTTGATCGATGTTTTGGACTGACCTTTTGATTTACAGTTCATTCAGGAAGATGACCTGTTTCCTGGGGGTGGGGGAAGTAGCAAACTTCCAATGAATAAGACCAAGAAAATAACTAACGTAGGATTTCTGAGGTGGGAGAGCTCCCTTGGAGAAGAGGTAGTAGAGAAGACTGTAGGAAGGGGAGGTGCCGTGCTTGGGCCATTGGGAAAGGGTTGCTTTGTTTCAAACCCTGGCTCTGCCTCTTTGAGCTTGTGCAGATGGTTGAACCTATCTGTTGAACAGGAATGATGATCATGCCTTTTTCTTAGAGTTGGGGTGAGGACTAGCGGGGAGGGGTGTGCATGCTGGCACTTACAAACTCTGAAGGAAAACTTTGGGGTCAGGACTGTCTATACCAGCTGCACAGGCACGGTGGCATAGAGATGTGGATAGATCACATCCACGTTGAACACTTGGGTCTTGAGAGGCAGGTCCTGCCTCAAGCTCTGTGAACATCATGGCATTGGAGCTCTTAAATGTCAAAGAACACGATCTTGGGCAGCAAAGATAGCCCCTGATGGATTTGAGCAGGTGAATAACACAGATGAAGCCATTTCCCGAAAAGAGCAACATCCCTCCTCTCTGCTCCCTTGCCCCTTCCTGTTAAAATAAATATCCAATATCTCAAAGTCTGTTGTTGGGTTAAAACTCCCGAATGGATTTATAATTTGCCCATAGTTCCTTCCAGGTATCTTTGTTGCATTCTTGTCATTTTTCTTAACAAGTCACTGCTGGTTTACTATGAGGGGCTGCCAACTGCAGGAGTTAGCACAGGTCCTGAGCCAGACGACCTGGATTCAAATTCCAACCTTTGCACGCACGAGCGGTGTCACGTGGGACCACTCCACAGCAATGTCTTTTCCTCTGCAGTCTCCTCTGTAAAATGCAGATCCTAGAGTCTCTCGGAGGGTGGTTGTGAGGACTGAGTCAGTACTAAATACACAAATAGAACCATGCTCGGCAAAGCAGCAAGGCACAGACAAGTGTTACTAAATCCATATCAAGATGGTGGACCATGTTCTGGGTAATGGGTCCTGGGAGGAGTGAACAAGCTCTCTGTGGGGGCAGAAACTCTAGGGAGGGGTATTCATTCTGTTTATTACCTAGCAGGCCGTGAAAAAAGCTCCGCAGAGAATTCAGACAGGGTGATGTGCTTAATATGTGCTTGGGGAATTTGATTAAATTTGGAGGCTGGAGATGGTCCCGATTTATTTTATTTTATTTTTAAAGATTTTATTTATTTATTTGTCAGAGAGAGAGCGAGTGAGAGCGAGCACAGGCAGACAGAGTGGAAGGCAGAGTCAGAGGGAGAAGCAGGCGCCCCATGTGGGACTCGATCCCAGGACGCTGGGATCATGACCTGAGCCGAAGGCAGCTGCTTAACCAACTGAGCCACCCAGGCGTCCCAGATGGTCCCGATTTAATCTGCTCTGCACACAAGTGGAAAGGCCCTCTGCCTTCTCAGGGATGCCTGTATTTCAGTCAAGCAACGATTAGACTTCTCAAGTTCAGACCTTCACTTTAAGGTAGTTTCTAATTCAGTTTAGAGCTTCCAAGTCTGAAAAATCGTGAATTTGGTATTAAAGACCTCCTCACTGCCTAGCATATACTACCATTCATTTTATCATCTTCCTTTCTGGCTCCTTCAAAATAACTTCGAGGGGCGCCTGGGTGGCTCAGTGGGTTGTGTGTCTGCCTTCAGCTCAGTTCATGATCCTGGGGTCTTGGGATCCAGTGTAATATGGGGCTCTTTGCTCAGCGGGGAGCCTACTTCTCCCTCTGCCTGCTGTTCCCCCAGCTTGTGTTCTCTCTGACAAATAAATTTTTTTTAAAAGATTTTATTTATTTATTTGACAGAGAGGGAGAGATCACAGGTAGGCAGAGAGGCAGGCAGAGAGAGAATGGGAAACAGGCTTCCTGCTCAGCAGAGAGCTTGATGTGGGGCTCAATCCCAGGATCCTGAGATCATGACCTGAGCTGAAGGCAGAGGCTTAACCCACTGAGCCACCCAGGCACCCTGATAAATAAAATCTTAAAAAAACCCCAAAACAAAAACCTAAACAAAGTAACTTTGAACAATCTGGTCCTTCCCTCTTAAAGGTTGTCAAGTTAGCCACTTCCCAAATAGATCCACATATTTGGAATATCCAGAATATCCCAAAGCCCCTCATTCTAATGTTAACACATTGAGTTTGTAGTAGAAGGAAAAAGTTAAATTTCTGCCTGTGCCAGTTGGTTAACAGAAACACTGTTCTGTACCTGATTATTTTTAAAAAGTCAAGACGTTTCCTTTTCATTATCCATTTTTCTTTCTTTCAAATAGGATGCATTTCAACCCTGTTCTTCAGATACAGAAAATCTGTAGAAAGTCTGAATAAGAGCTCAAAATGAAAGGCAGAAGATTAATTGACCAGCTTGTTCTTCTTTCCTGCTTCAAATGAGTAATGTCTGGGAAAGAACAGGGGACAATGAGTTAGAATGTTTGAAATCCAGTCCTGGTTTTGATTATTAGGTTTGTGATTTCATTCAGGTTCTTTATTTTTTTAATTTATTTTTAAAAGATTTTTATCCATTTATTTGACAGGGAGAGAGAGAGAGAGAGCACAAGCAGGGGGAACAGCAGAGAGAGAGGGAGAAGCAGGCTGAGAGCAGAGAGCAGAGAGTCCCACATGGGTCTCAATCCCAGAACCCTGGGATCATGACCTGAGCGGAAGGCAGACACTTAACTGACTGAGCCACCCAGGTATCTCTCATTCAGGTTCTTTAATGTCTCTGGGCTTTTCAAAATTAGTGATCCTCACTTGTCTTTTTTTGAAAAGCTATCCTGACTGGTATAAGGTGGTATCTTGTGGTTTTATTGATGTTTCTCTGATGATTAAGTGACATTGAGCATTTTTTCCCATATACCTGTTGTCTATTTAAGTTCTTAGCTGATTTTAAACTAGAATTATTTGGGGGTGCGTGGATGGCTCAGTGGGTTAAAGCCTGTGCCTTCGGCTCAGGTCATCATCTCAGGGTCCGGGGATCGAGCCCTGCATCAAGCTCTTTGCTGAGCAGGGAGCCTGCTTCCCATTCTCTCTCTGTGTGCCTCTCTGCCTACTTGTGATCTCTCTCTTTCTGTCAAATAAATAAATAAATAAATCTTTAAATAAAAATAAACTAGAACTTTTCGAGTTATAGGAATTTGTTATATTTTAGAAATTAACACCTTATCATATACCTGGCTTGCAAATATTTTCTACGATTCTGTAGATTGCCTTGGGAATTGGGAATGCAAAATGGTGCAGCCACTATGGAAAACCGCACGGGGATTCCTCAAAAAATTGAAAATAGTGCTACCATGTAATCAAGCCATTCTAGCTCTGGGTATTTATCTAAAAGAATTGGTACCAGGACCCTAAAGAGCTAGTACGACTCCTTTGGTCCATCACAGCACTACTCCCCATCGCCAAGATTGGGAAGAAAATGAAATGTCTATTGATGGAAGAAAAGATAATGGACCTATGTACAATGGAAAATTATTCAGTTTTTATTTTTATTTATTTTAAATATTTTATATATTTATTTGACACCAAGAGAGGGAACATAAGCAGGGTGAGCTGGAGTAGGAGAGGGAGAAGCAAGCTCCCTGCCAAGTAGGGAGTCCAATGCGGGGCTCAATCCCAGGATTCTGGGATCACGACCAGAGCTGAAAGCAGATGCCTAATGACTGAGCCACCTAGGTGCCCCTATTTAGTTTTTAAAAAGAAGGAAATTCAGGACGCCTGGGTGGCTCAGTTGGTTGGGCAGCTGCCTTCGGCTCAGGTCATGATCCCGGTGTCCTGGGATTGAGTCCCACATCGGGCTCCTTGCTCAGCAGGGAGCCTGCTTCTCCCTCTGCCTCTGCCTGCCATTCTGTCTGTGCTCGCTCTCTGTCCCTCTCTTTCTCTGACAAATAAATACATAAAATCTTAAAAAAAAAAAAAAGTAAATTTTGCAGTATGTGACCACATGGATGAGCTGTAAGGACTTTCTTCCAAGGAAAATAAGCCAGTCATAGAAAGACAGATATGCATGATTCTACTTACCTGAGTTATCTAAGAAAAACTTACACCATCAATGAGTAGAGGTGGCTGTCAGGGACTGAGGGGAGGGGCTAAATGGGGAGTGACTAATAATGAATGGGCTAAGTTTTAGTTTCACAAGATGAGTAAGTTTTCGAGCTCTGCCATACAGCATTGTACCTCTCATCCATACTGTGTTCTACACTGAATTTTCAGAGGGCTGATCTCCTTGTAAGCGTTGTTACCACAACATCTAGAGAGTGGAGTCAATGATACAATAACGTTGTGTGGTGACAAATGGTAGTTCCACTTGTGAGGAGCACAGCAGAATGTATAGACTTGTTGAGTCACTGTGGTGGACCTGACATTAATGTAATATTATATGCCCACTATAATTTTAAATAAATCCCACAGGCTCTTGATTTTGAAACAGAATGCTATTTTTAGGACCTACATTACAGGGTCATTAAGCGTCTGCCTTCAGCTCAGGTCATGATCCCGGGGTCCTGGGACTGAGACCCGCATGGGGCTCCTTGCTCAGTGGGGAGTCTGTTTCTCTCTCTCCCTCTGCTCTTCCCCCTGTTTGTACCCTCCCCCCAATAAATGAAGTAATTGAAAGATTTACATTACAGGGAGAAATAGGAGAATGCCTGTTGGCTGGGGTCCAGGCACAATCCTGTCAGCTTCCGAATGCACTAATTTACATGCAGGCTTTCTTATGTACCCCAGTATTCCTAAATCTCACCTTTACACAACATTTCAGGAATTGCTTTGTGGTCCATGGGGGACAGAGGCCCAGCACTATTGAAAATCACAAGAGAGAAAATGGATACCTCAAAGTTGCAAACGAGTCAAATCCACATTTGAAAACAAGGGGGAGTCAAGGTATTCCAAAGAGGGAGGGGAGGAGGATGTGGAAGAGATGTAAAGTAATCTTGATATGGTGGGTCAGAGAAATGAAATCTTAAGGATCAAAAAAAGTTCTTACTACAATCAAAATAAAAATTATTCCTCAGACGATGAGATAGCCCCTGTTCTCTGTAATGGTGTTTTCTGAGCTCTGTCAGTTCTCATCTCTGGATCCTGAAGGGGTCTGAAGAAATCTTCTAGAGCCTCTGCTGGTGAGCCTAGAGAAGTGAGGGAAAGTAGAGATAGTCACAGTGAGGAGGGACAGGGGTCTTCTTGACTTTTCTGAAAAATTACTGAATGGCTGGTTAGAATGAGTGTCTTTCTCAGACCTCATGGATTCTTGAGGATGTGGCTGATCCAGTTTCTTCTGGGCACACTGAATTCCTCTGTACGGCAGCTCTGTGTGGCTGCCCCAGTTCAGATGCCACTATTTCAGATAACCAAAGAGACGAGTGTACTATTTCCAAATATTGAGAGGAACAGGGGAACCTATGAGGTGGTCCCTCTGATACCCTCTGACTAGGGTCCTTTCCCTTGGTCCAGTCAGCTGAGCTCTGGGGTGACTGAAGATGGGGTTATTCTAAGTAATAGGGGTGTGGGTAGAAAAAAAATGATTAGAAAAAGAAAGACTTGGTCCCTTGAGGACTCTTGCCAAGATATTCTTGTAGATAAAATTCTTGTAAGATGGATTGGATGGTAGTGTAATTAGGTAGATTCATAGCTCCTTGAACAAGCTTGCCCATAGAGCCATCAGTTGATTGGCTTTTTGCCTACATGGAACAACATCACTAGAACCATGCCACCATTAACTTTGTCTTGTTTAACATTTTTATCAAAATTTGGATGAAGACCTAGGAGTTTTCCTTATCAAATATACTTAAGCTAGAAAATGGGAAGAATATAGCAAGTGTGATAGGTGTCAGGACCAAGATTCAAAATTATCTTGACAGGCTGGAATGCTGGGCCCCAAACCAAGCAGAAATTTAACAAGAGTAAACATGAGGTTCTACGTTTGGGTGAAAAATCAATTATACATCTCCCTAATGGGAGAGGTTTATCTTGGCCACAGCTCATGTAAAGGTCTTGGGTTTTACTTAACCGCAAACTTGTTGTGATCTGTTGCTGTGATGGACCTGCTAAGAAGCATTAACTTGATTTTAGGCTGAATGGAAGGAGGGTGTCCAGGTCAGATGAAATAATTATTTCACTGGACTTTGGCTTGGTCACACCACAACTGAAGGATGCTTTTCCATTTGGACATGCCCCTGTGTTTTTTTTTTTTTTTTTAAGATTTTAGAGTGTGCAAGCTGGGGGAAAGGGAGAGGTGACACTCTCAGACTCCCTGCTGAGTGCAGAGCCAGATGTGGGGTTCATCTCATGCCCCCGAGATCATAACCTGAGCCCAAATCAAGAGTTGGATGTTTAACCAATCGAGCCACCCAGGTGCCCTGGACCCTTCAGTTTAAAAAGGATAACGAGTGACCAGGAGGGCCAGGATAGGGGGAATGCATTCTGGAAGTGAGAAAACTTGAGCCTGATAAGAGCAGGGGCTGGATAGACGGTCAACTTGTAACAAAGGCTGACGAGGACTTGTTCTGGGTCACCGAAAGGATATAACTAACACCATGGAGTGGTCACTTCATGGAAACTGGTGTGGGGCCCATACAAATTGAAAATTTTGTAGCAGGACCACAGAGACTTGAAGTGGACTGCCTCAGGTCCTTGAGCTGAGCATTTGCCTGTTGGGATGCTGTGGAAAGAATTCTTGCGTTGGACAGGAGGTTTGACAAAATGATCTCCAGGGTCTCTTTCAACACGGAAACCCCAGATTTCTGGAAAGGGAGAAGGACATTTATTTTAATATGATGATTGAACTTGAAAGACTATTGCAGAGCAAAGAACTATGGGTGCATGTGATATGAAGGATAAGCTGAGATCCATATGTGCCTGGAAAACCCAGGAAGCGAAGAGGGTTCTCAGGCGTTCATACGTAATGCATTAAGCACGTGTGCGTGCTTCAGCCTCCCCTCCCCATCCATCGCTCCTACTGAACCTGTCTCTTCACTTGGTGCTCCTGCTTTTCTGAGAATCCTTTACTTTTTTAAAAAAATTATATTTTTAAAAGGATTTTATTTGACAGAGTATAAGCAGGGGGAGCAGCAGGCAAAGGGAGAGGGAGAAGCAGGCTTCCCGCTGGGCGGGAAGCCTGATGTGGGGCCCAATCCCAGGACCCTGAGATCATGACCTGATCCAAAGGCGGACGCTTAACCAACTGAGCCACCCAGGCATCCTTCTGAGAGTCCTTTAACAGCCTTTGGGTGATGTTTAAGAATGCTTCATCTGTTGCTTCCATGACTTTACCTGCTAATGTCTATGTGTAGCGGTTTACATTTAGGAGGCTTTTGTGGGCTAGCCTGGGACACCAGTCCCCCGTGAGAGCAATGCTTTTCTGGGAAATGGATTTCAAACTTCCTGCCACCAGTGTGTGGACTTTTGAAACGTGTTCTACTCTAATATGGGGATGACCCAGGATTTGCTCTCTTTATGACATCGTACTTCACACCACCTTGGAGCCTTTCTAAATGGGGCTCTGAGCTTGGAAGCCCTCTTTGCTCCTTGCTGCCAACATGGCAGCTCCTGAAATTCTGACACTTTCATGAATCAAGGCTTCCTATTGCTCTTGCACTGCTCTATCTAGAAATGAATTTTATTTATTTTTTAAAAGATTTTATGTATTTGATGGCACAAGCAGGTGGGAGACAGGGAGAGGGAGAAGCAGGCTTCCCGCTGAGCAGGAGACCCCCCTCCCAAATGTGGAGCTCAATCCCAGGACCCTGGGATCATGCCCTGAGCTGAAGACAGATGCTTAAGTGACTGAGCCACCCAGGCATCCCTTCCCAGAAAAAATTTTTGTTATCATATAGCCGGATGTCAAATTTGTCGTATTGTTATATTGCCATATATCCTTCGTCTGAGAATCATTGGGCTAGAGGCTTTCTCAAACCATGGATTATAACTTGATAGCCTTGCAATAATGGCTTTATCATGAGAGAGATAAAGGACCCAGGACCCTGAGATCACAACCTGAGCCAAAGGCAGAGGCTTAACCCACTGAGCCACCCAGGTGCCACTCTCAGAGAGAGGCTGTGCTTTCCCCTTGACTGTCCTATGCTTCCACTTAATGGAAAGGTCTGAAATTCCAGTATGCTTAAGAACCCCCTGGAGAGCTGTTGCAAAGGTGAAAATTCCTGGACCCTGCCCCTGAATAGTTTGACTCTGTGGGTCTGAGGTCCAGGAATCTGCAACTGTTACAATGAACCCTGGTGAAGCTGAAGCAGGTGGCCAATGGACCACACTTCAAAAAACTGGAAGCTACTCCGAGTATCAACCCATGAAACTAAAGGTGTGTATTCCTTCAAGGAGAAGCGGAGCAATTTTAAGGCTTTCAAATCTTTCCAGTTGTGGATGGAAAAGAAGCAATGTAAAGATGTGGTCTGTTTTGCAGGAATTTTTTTTTTTTTTTTTTTTTTTTTTTTTTGCCAGGGTTGTTTGGAGCACGGGCTGGTTGCACTCCCCACCATCTACAACCATCCTCAGGAAGTGTCTTTTCTTTTGAGCTCTGACTTGTCTCTCAGTCCTCCTTTGGGAAGGACTTTTCACTTCACCCCCATCCCCATCATAAGTATGAGTCAAACCTCTCAGGGAGGTTTTAATGCTTTCCAAGTCTATTTTGTGGTCTAGTTCACGGACTCTCTGACCTCCACAGGTGCAGAGAACACGGTCCCTCAGCATCACTGGCTCTGTTTCTCCTGCAGAGCCTCCACGGTTCTAAGTGTGTATGGGACAGTGGAAGCATCTGGCAATCTGGGGCTAAGCTGTGGCCCTCCTGGGTCTTTCCACCCCTCTCTCAGGAAGGCTGAAAGCTGATCAAGAAAGTCTTGTCCACTGACAAAACATCTTGGAGTTTTGGATGATGTTCGAGGGGCTTGCTTGAACTACTAAGTCCTGTTCTCATTTCTGCTCTAGCAGGGACCAGGCACCGTGCTATTTGTGATGGGAATCCTACTAAACAGTGGATCATGTGGCTTTAATTCAAAGCCTTTGGTAGTCATCTACAGGTCAAAGAGCAAACTACACTTAACCCACCCTACCTTTCCTGCTATTTCTTACCACGCACCCTAGATGTCAGGCTCCCCAAACTGGGCTAACACCATGTATGATAACTCTCTTGAGTATGCTAAGTATACGAAGTGCCCTAGACTCCAGACCCACCAGAAAATTCTATACATAAATATGCAGTACCCCGTTCACAAACTGGGTGCCGGCCAACTGTTTTTTCTGAAAGATGGAAATGCTTGCTCACATTCTGAGAACTCTCCTGATTTTATTTTATTTTATTATTATTATTATTATTATTTTTTTTTAGAATTTTATTTATTTATTTGACAGAGAGAGATCACAAGTAGGCAGAGAGGCAGGCAGAGAGAGGAAGGGAAGCAGGCCCCTGCTAAGCAGAGAGCCCGATTATTTTATTATTTTTTAAGAGATTTTATTTATTTATTTGACATAGTGAGAGATTACAAGTAGGCAGAGAGGCAGGCAGAGAGCGGGAAGCAGGCTTCCCACTGAGCAGAGAGCCTGATGCGGGGCTCGATCCCAGGACCCTGAGATCACAATCTGCGCCAAAGGCAGAGGCTTAACCCACTGAGCCACCCAGGTGCCCCTTATTTTATTTTATTTTATTTTATTTTTTAAGTTTTATTTATTTGAGAGAGAGAGAGTATGAGAGGAGAGAAGGTCAGGGGGAAAAGCAGACTCCCAGTAGAGCTGGGAGTCTGTGTAGGACTTGATCCTGCGACTTTAGGATCAGGACCTGAGCTGAAGGCAGGTCTTCAAACAACTGAGCCACCCAGGGGTCCCATCTCTCCTGATTTTAAAAAACCTGGACTTTAGGGGCACCTGCGTGGCTCAGTGGGGTAAAGGCTCTGCCTTCTGCTCAGGCCATGATCCCATAGTCCTAGGATAGAGCCCCACATTGGGCTCTCTGCTTGGCAGGGAGCCTGCTCCAACCACCCCCGCCCCCCACCTACTTGTGATCTCTGTCAAATAAATAAATAAAATCTTTAAAGAAAATAAATAAAAAACCTGGTCTTTATTTCTCTTGGAAAACAGAAAGATGGGTCCCTCCCATGCCCATAATCCCAAATGGTATGTTCTGTCCCTAGTGACCCTGGAGAGAAAAGTAAGGGGAAACACAATACAACTTTACCTTCCTTGTTCCCACCAGAGGGCAATATAATCTCTCTCAAAAAAAAAAAAAAAAAAAAAAAAGAGAGAGGGCGGGGGGGAGGCGAAATGGAACTGAAATCGCAAAAGCTGCTAGCTTGACTTTGTTGCCCAAGCAGCAAAGCCCTTCTTGGGGAGCCCACCCGCACTTTGCACGCTGAAGGGGCGTGGAGCTCACCGTGAGCTGCCGTTAACGTGCCGTTGCACACACGCCTTTCCTTTGGCCTGGCTCCTCTCCAGCATCCCGGTTCAGTTCATCTGAAAGCCAGCTGGAGGGAAAGGTGTGCAAGGGAAGCTTCTGGAGGTTGAGGAAATGTGGAGGCCCGAGGCGGTTGCCGAGGCGATGCTCATCCGTGGAGACGGCCTCACACCCTGACCGTCCTTGGTCGTGCCTCCCGTTGGCACAGGATTGTGGTTTTGGTCGGCACCCTGGGGCGCCCCGTCACACTCGCCAGGCCGGTGGAGACTCGTGTGGTAGACCAGATGCCTGTTTATTCCTTGAGCCTGTGATGTATCTGCGGAGGGGGCCAAGGAACGTATTCTGGCCGGCAGGGGTGTGCTTTCCTTTGAGAAAAACCAACAATGGAAGCCAACACAGAATCCCCGGTTGCTCTTGTGAGCTCGGAGCAAGGGGAGTGTTAGGATTTGCACGTTTGGAGCCCCCGCGGTGACGTTGTGGCGGCTCCTGACACGTGGAATTCTTTGTTCAGATCTTGTGGTTGCGGCCACTGTTTTGGTTTTAATAATTTAGGCCTGAGTATTTGGAGAGGGTGAGGGGTAAGGTGCCTTAGCACTCCTACTTCTCCCACCCAAAAAGCGTGCAGACATTTAAGAAAACACCCCTAGCTCTTGACCCGCCTTTGGGGGAACCGAGTACAGACGAGTAAAAACAAAGTCGCCAAATGTTACATTCTCTGCTGGGTTTCTGCTCTTTGCTGGCCTGGGGTTAAGATCACAGAGGGATTCATCCTTGCCTTACCTTTCACCCTCATTTTTTCTTTATCCCTATGTCATGCTGCTAAGATTTGTCAGGCTGCTAAGATTTGGAATAGTTCAGTAGGCATGTGGAAATATGGAAAATGAGCAAGAGAAAGAGCAGAAATTGTACAATTGGGTCTTGGGGATTTTGGAAAATTGGCTTCGGTTGTTAAACACGTAAAATTTTTGTTCATTATCAGTTTGGGTTGACTCACCTACCATATTCCATTATGGAAAGCTCACACTGAAATACATATACAGATGATCCTTGAACAGGGGTCCACTGGCACAGATTACTTTATTTTGGTAAATATAGTACATTACTATAAATGTATTTTCTCTGATTTTAACATTTTCTTCCCTCTAACTGACTTCATTGTAAGACTACAGTATACAATACATGTAACATACAAAATGTGTTCATTGACTTATCCGTAAGTCTTCTGGTCAACAGTGGGTTATCAAGTTTCTGGGGAGTCGAAGTTCCACGTGGGTATTTGACGGCGTTTGTACCCAACCCTTGCCTTGTTCAAGAGTCACTGCATATTTAAACAAAAAAGTCCTAGTTTAGATAGGATTTAGGTTGCACTAGGTTGTTTACAGTAAGAGATATTGACTCAGCCTTGGGTCTTAAAATCTGTCTTAACTCTGGGCACAAAAGAAATTTAAGGCTTGTTAGGCAAAATCTTGGGTAACTTTTTTTTTTTTAAAGCATATTCCGTGCAGTCAAGAGGGCATCTCCATGAGCTCCAAGGTGTGTCTCCTGTTGTGCTTTGTTGAGACCATCACCCATGGCCCTGGGGTTCTTAGCGCAGAAGGGAAGGAAGTGACCCTGGGGTTGAACCGGTTTTTGCCTCTCCCACCAGAGAGGGTGGCAACGGGCTCAAATGACTCATTAAGTAGTTCTATAGGGTTTGGAGAAATAGGATAGTTAATAAGTTATTTGGTAGTGCTGTCTAGTCAGCATGTATTTCAATGGTTTTTTAATGCTCTGAACATCACTTAGATTTCCTGGTGTTATTGTAAGTGGAAGACTTAATCCCTGTTTTTAAGAAGTTTAAAATCCATGCAATTGGAGTATGGAATAAGACAATTAGAAAGGAGTGCAGGACACCATAATGTAGTGACTAGGTTTAGAGATTCTGGGGTTAGACCTGATTTTTTTTTTTTTTTTTAACCTTTTATGTCTTAGTTCCTTCATGTTAAAGTGAGGATAGTATGAAGATTGTATGAGATAATGTAGGTAACGTATTTAGCCTAGAGCCTTAGTATGTGGTTGGAAGTTCAGTATCTGGTAGGTAATAATAAACTTAAGTTTCCTTTATGCAGTTATATTGAGAAAGGATTTCCCATTTCACTGCTCAGGTAAATCACTTGGAAAGAAAATTTCCTACAATGCTACTATATATATATGCCTTGATTTCTTTAAGAAACTATTTTTTTTTTTCTGCTAACAGAAATATGGACCTGTCTTAAGTGTTTTTTTTTTTTTAAAGGTTTATTTATTTTAGAGAGACAGAGAAAGAGAGAGAACATGAGCGAGCAGTGGGGAGAAGCAGAGGGAGAGGGAAAGAGAGAGAGTTTTACACAGGTTCTGTGCTTAGCTGGAGCCCTGATGTGGGGCTCCATCTCACAACCCTGAGACTGGGACCTGAGCTGAAACCAAGAGGGAAGTGCTTAACCCATTGCACCACCCAGTGGCCCCTGAAATGTTGTTTGCACAGTCAGTGTGCTGCCTGGAATTGCCTTTTTTTCTTTCTTTCTTTCTTTTTTTTTTTTATTCCCCCCCCCCCCCTCATATTTATCAGCTGCTTCTATTCTGGAGAGTGACCTAACCAGATACACATAAAGGAGTAAAGAAAAGGGTCTGCACTTATGAGGTAATAGCAGATAAGTGACAACTTCAGTGTTTTGGGTGCTCAGAATCCATTTGCTCCCATCTTCCTAGCCATGTTCTCAAAGATTGGGGTGTCCAGGAGTTTTTGTGAAACCTGGCTTAAATGCTGTGTTTGTTTAGTAGGACCAGAGGTGTGGAAAACAAACCAAAACCGTGGGTAGTGCCTGAATGATCTTTATTTCCCATCAGAAGAGAGCTTGATGGAAAGACGGACTCATAGGCGGGCGGGAAATGTGGGTTCCAGTCCTGATAGTGTCAGGGCTGCCTCTCCACAGAGCAAGGTGCTGGGCTGCCTGAAGACATCTTCAGAGTCGCTGAAACCCTTAGGCTACTCCTGCCCCGCCCCTGGGGTACATAACAAGTGCCCATGAATTTCACCTTCACCTAAGATTTTTTTTTTTAAATAGTGAATGATGTTTGTTTATTTAAAATAAAAACAAAAGCTTTAATGGACTGTCCCTTTTCGGAGAGAGTATTCTTTTTTGAGGTGATGGAAATTGCATGAGTAAAGGAAAAGCTGAGTGGCTTCGGTAATGAAAGAGTGTAAGCACGTCGGGGTTTCTCACAGCTGTTTTAGTAGGCAGAGAGCTTCCACTTGGGGAATAACACCACAAGAAGTCTCCATTTCCCCTCATGTTTGTTCCATTTCATTCTTTGTATTCCTCTCCTCGCAGATTTAAATACCAAATTGCTTCTCTTACTTCACACTTTCCACCTGGGGTCTCAGGAGTTCGCACAGCGCCAGAAAAGCGTCTGCAGTCCCCCCCCCCCCCCCTCCCCACCTCCGCTACCACACTGTCCCCCCCCCCCCCCCCCCCCCCCCCCC
>NC_081565.1:49416405-49471703 GCF_022355385.1 Mustela nigripes
CCCCCCCCCCCCCCCCCCCCCCGCTTGCCACATTTTATAACTGGGGGCTGCTTTTTTAGGCTGTTTATGTCATCACTGCTGTATCTCTGGGTATTCCTAGTTGAGTTTTTAGTTTCAGCCGAAGCCGTAATCTCAGAAGTGGCCTGTCTCCCTGTACAGAATAACCAACAGCATCTTGGAGAGTTTTCCGCTGGGACAGTTTGGGGGTGACTGAATTCTGAAAATCCTTTTTGGACCTTACCGCTCTCTGCTTTTTTTTTTTTTCCTTTTAATTTTAAAATGTAGTAGAATTAAAAAAAAAAAAGTCTCTAAAGATGATTGTTTTTTTGCCCATAGATATGAAAAATAACCATCTTGTCAGTATCAGGCTTTTATTCTCAGGGAAATTTAGAGGTTGTAGAAAGTCCATTCGGTCTGCCAGTGCTGCCGTGGCACTGATTAAAATGAGGCATTGCCGTTTATTTGAAGGCGGAGTATGGATTTTTGTTTGGAAATAACAGCTTTCTGCATGCGTGAGTGATCAATTTCGACTAAATTGATCCACCAGTTAGCTGGGTGATGAATTGCTTTCAGTTTGGGTTTTAATACATTTTGTGTGCCGTGGTCGGCATTGTCTTAGCTGAGTTGCTAAGTTGCATGAATGCTCAAAAGGGCTTCTAGAGAAGTGCCTGTCCTTGAAAAAGTCCCCAGCAGTGGGTGGAGCAAACCACTCCCCCCCCCCCCCCCCCGCCATGTGTGGGAAAGTTGTTTTTTTTTTTTATCTCTTTTTCCCCCTCCCAGCTTTATTGAAGTATAATTGACAAAATTGTAGGATATTTAAAGTGTACATCATGATGGTTTGGTAAACATTGTGAATGGAATGTGAATTGTGAATAACTAAGGGGAGACCCTTCGTTAACCTCTATCACCTCACATTTGTGTGTGTGTGTGGGGGGGGCATTTCAGTTCTACTCGGAACAAATTTCAATTCTGTAATTCGGTATTATCAACTATTAGTCACCATGTTCTACATTGGATCCCAGACCTCCTTCTTCCCGTAGCTGAAAGTCTGTGTCCTTTTACCAACCCGTCCCTATTTTTCCCACCCCCAGTCCTTGGAAACCACTTTTCTACTCTGTTTTTCTGAGTTAGACTTGTTTGTTTCACCTATAAGTGATACTGCAGAGTATTTGTCCTTGGCTTATTTCACTAAGCATAATGCCTTCAAGCTTCATCCGTATTACTGAAAATCGTGTGTTTTCCTCCTTTCTGGCGGCTGAATAATATTTCATTGTGTGTGTGTGTACATACACACACACACACACATATATGTATTCGTATTTTCTTTATCGATTCATCTGTCGATGGACACTTAGGAAATTTTTATATCTTGGCTATTATGAATAATGCTGTAGTGAACGTGGGAGTGTAGATATATCTCTTTAAGACCCTGTTTTCATTTCCTTTGGGTATGTACCTTGCAGTGGGGTTGCTGGATCGTGGGATAGTTCTATTTTTAATTTTTTGACGACTCTCCATACTGTTTTCCACAGTGGCTGGGCCAGTTTTCTTTCTCCTCACTCCAGCCCCTTCTTGATTTGTCCTGTTCTTCCCCCGTGACATCCCGTATGGGCTGAGTGGGACCAGAGTGATAGTCTGACACCAGGTGAAAGGTCGGCTTGCTGGCATCTGAAGTTGGACGTGAGACTTAGGGAAAGTTTCTCCCACTTTTGGCTCTCTTCCACTTTTTGGCTTTCTACTTCCCCAGTTCTCAAGAGTTCAGTGTCCTGTGGCTGGCGGAAGACCACCATGGAGACTGCTGCCCCTGTGTCCCACACTTCATGATTGCTTCTCTTTCCTTTCCTGACTTTCAATACTCCCTTTTGCTGTTTGCAGTTTGGATTTTAGTTGTTGGATTTTTGTATGCCAGTGGGACATTAGGACAGTGGCACATGGTAGGGTCATAATAAGTATTTGAATAAATGAATAATTTGTCTATTGATAGAAAGCAATCTGACTAAACTGATCCACATTAAAATACAAATGACTGTCCCCAACCTTTCATCAGCAATCTTTTAAGCTTTACACAGAATTTGGGCTTGAATTTGGAGCATTTGTACTATTACTTTATTATTTTTATTTCAGCAAGAATTTTTTTTTTAGAAGATTTTATTTATTTATTTATTAGAGAGAGTGCACGAGCCAGGGGAAGGGCATAAACAGAACAGAAACCACGCCAAGCCAGGTTTCAGGCCGACTCATGAGATCATGACCTGAGCCAAAACCATGACTCTGATGCTTAATTGACTGAACCACCCAAGTGCCTGCACACCACTCCCCCCTTTTTAATGTAGGGCCCATGCCCAGCGTGGAGCCCATAGCAGAGCTTGAACTCACTATCAACCCTGAGATCAAGACCTGCACTGAGATCAAGGGGTGGATGCTTAACCAACTGAGCCACCCAGACACCCCAGCAAGAAACAATTTTAAGGGAAATGTTAAGTTCAAGGTTAAAGGGGTCAAATAGTCCCCCAGGTTTCTTTACCAAAGACAACCACTGCTCTTGATCTCTTACGTATCTTTTCTGAGTTTTTGTACGTATACAAGCCCGTGCTTACACATTGCAGTGCACTAACAATATGAGACATGCCTTTTTTTTTTTTTAAACTTTTTGTTAATGTAAGGCCCTGATCAAATGGGCCATCTGCCTTCCCCCACCCTGCTTTAGCTATTCCCAATAGGCCATACAGGTTTGTCTTTAAAAAATCCCATTCTGAATTGTGTGTCTTATAGTATTTTTTTACATTGCTTTGGTATTAAAGATAAGGTTTGACTGCATGTGTAGAAAACCTAAAATAACAGTGGCTTACACAGGAGAAAAGTTTTTCTTTCACTGAAGACAGCCCCAGGGCTGATAGGGAAACTCACAATGTCAGGGACTACGGCTCTTTCTCTCTAGCTGACTTGCCTTCTCTAGTACTTTGCCTCATGATCCAAGATGGCTTTCGAACCTCCAGCCATTATATTCATATTCTAGGCAGCAGGAAGGAATGGTCTCTCCTAACCCCCAAATCAAAGAATGGTACTCTTTGTGGAGTCCTCACAGCCGTATCCTACAAAACTTCCTAGCTGGGCCAGCTAAAAACTGGGGAGTCTATTGCCACCAAAGAAGGGGAATACAGATATTGGGGTAGGTAGCTAGTGTTTTCTGCCACTATCATTCACCTCTTCAAATATTACAATCTCTCTTCTCCCCAATTTCTTACGCCCATCAGCTTCAAAATAACTTTCTGCTTCTCTCAGAAATCAATGACCTCAACTTGATTCATGAAAATAAAGGCCAGTCCAGTGTGAGAATGGCCATGTTAATCAGAAGTGAGTGTTGTTTTTAGCTCAGAGGCAAGTTGGGTGTGGTTTGACACTGGAGTTCGGCCTTTTCTGAGCTGATCATTTAGACCTGGGATTGGCAAAGCTTTTCTGGAAAGGGCCACGGAGTGAATGTTTTAGGTTTTGCAGGCCACGTTCTCTGCGTGGCCATGTTCTGATGACATTTTATTATCACTCTGCTATTAAAATTACAGATGCTCCTATGTATCCTAAAATATTTTTCTTAATTTTTATCAACTACTTAAAAATGTAGACATTGTTCTTATAAGCAGCAAAAAAAAAAAAAAAAAAAAAAAAAAAAACCACACACACACACACACAAAAACACAGGACTGTGGTTGCTGACTCCTAGTTTAGATGATGGTTGTAGCAATGATAAGTTCTAAGAAAAGAAAGAAATGTGTTGCTCTAAGTGGAGGTTGGTCAATTAAGCTGAGACTCTGGACAGAAGGAAGGAGAATCAACAACTGTTTGGAAGAGTTGACTATATTTTGAGGTCACATACTCTAAAATGCTTAAGAATACATCACTAGAGGGGCGCCTGGGTGGCTCAGTGGATTAAAGCCTCTGCCTTCAGCTCGGGTCATGATCCTGGCGTCCTGATCCTGGCGTCCTGGGATCAAGGCCCGCATTGGGCTCTCTGCTCAGCAGGGGAGCCTGCTCCCCCCACCCCGGCCCCACACTGCCTGCCTCTCTGCCTACTTGTGATCTCTCCCTCTCTGTCAAATAAATAAATAAAATCTTAAAAAAAGAGAGAATACATCCTAGAATAAGAAAATATGCATGCTTTTCTTAGAAATTTGTTGTTTTAATCTTTTAATGTGATACAAATTTTACCATTTGAACCAATCTTTTTTTTTTTTTTTTTTTTAAGATTTTATTTATTTATTTGGCAGGGACCGAGCGAGGAGGGAACACAAGCAGAGGGAGTGGGAGAGGGAGAAACAGGGTTCCCACAGAGCAGGGAGCCCAATGTGGGCTTCGATCCCAGGACTCTGGGATCATGACCCAAGCCGAAGGCAGACACTTAATGACTGAGCCACCCAGGTGCCCTGAACCAATCTTTAAATGTACGAGTCAGTGCCATTAAGTTTATTCGCTGTATGTGCAGCCGTTGCCATGATCCAGTTTCTAAACTTTTCCTAAACAGAAGCTCTTCCTGTTAAATGGTAGCTCCCCACTCTCCCTTCCCGTTTGCTCTGGGTAAACTCTTTCTATGAATTTGCCTATTCTAAGTATCATGTAAGTAGAAGCATACAATATTCATCCTTTTTAGTCGGGCTTATTCACTTTGCATAATATCTTCCAGGTTATTGCAGCATGTGTCAATTTCTTTCCTTTGTAAGCCTGAATAATATTCTATTGTACATGTATATCATCACATCCATTTTGTTTATCCATTCATCTGTTGGCAGACATCTGGGTTCTTTGCACTTGTTGGCTATTGTAAATAATGCTACTTGAGTCCCTGCTTCTAAGTCTTTTGTGTACATGGTAATTCTAACTTTTTAAGGAACCTCCATCCTATTTTCTGCAGAAGCTGCTCCATTTTACATTCCCACGAGCAATGTCCAGAGGGTCCCCTTTGAAGATGGAGTATTAGAGAATGTGGACTGAAAAATGTACTCAGTTCTTTTAAACATTTTTAGATTCTCCTTCCTTCTGTCCCTTTCCAGAGTCTCACTTTACTTCACTAACTTCCTTTAAAAAAATTTTTTTTTTATTTTTAGGATTTTAAAAAAGATTTTATTTATTTATTTGACAGACGGAGATCACAAGTAGGCAGAGAGGCAGGCAGAGAGAGAGGGGGAAGCAGGCTTCCCACTGAGCAGAGAGCCCGATGTGGGGCTCGATCCCAGGACCCTGAGATGATGACCTGAGCTGAAAGCAGAGCCTTTAACCCACTGAGCCACCTAGGCGCCCCTTATTTTTAGGATTTTATTTATTTACTTAGGCAGGCACACATGTGCTAAGGGAGGGGCAGAGAGAGAGAGAGAATCTCTAGCAGACTGTGCACTGAGTGTGGAGCCCAGCATGGGGCTTGATCTCATGACCCTGAGATCATGACCTGAGCCAAAAGCAAGAACCAGCTGCTCAACCAGCTGAGTCACCCAGGTGCCCCACGACTTGAACAACTTCTATTTAGAACAGCAAATTGTTCCTTTCCTCACCAGTGCTTACTTAAAAAAACTTTTAAAAATAATTATCATCCTAGTGGGTGTGAAGTGATGTCTCATTTTAGATTTGCATTTCCTAGAGATGTTGAGCATCTTTCCATATGCTTAGTGGCCATTTTTTATTTTATTTTATTTATTTATTTGACAGAGAGAGATCACAAATAGGCAGAGAGACAGACAGAGAGAGATGAGGAGAAGCAGGCTCCCTGCTGAGCAGAGAGCCCAATGTGGGACTCGATTCCAGGACCCTGGGATCATGACCTGAGCCGAAGGCAGAGGCTTAACCCAGGCGCCCCTTAGTGGCCATTTTTGTATCTCCTTTGCGGAAACATCTTTTCAAGTCCTTTGCCCATTTTTTAATTGGCCATTTTACTTGAGTTGTAAGTATTAAAAAAAAAATTTATTCTGGATATTAGTTCTGTATCAGAGGAAAACGATTTGTAGATATTTTCTATTTTGTGGGTTTTCTCTGCATTCTTTTAAAGTTTCTAAATTTAAGTCTACCTATTTGTGTTTGGTTTCTCTGTTTTTGGTGTTAGAACCAAGAAATCATTGCCAAATCCATTGTTACAAAACTTTTCTGCCTATGCTTTCCTTGAAGGGTTTTATAGTTTTTTTGAGTTACTTTTAATGTATGATGTAAGGCAAAGATCCAGCTTCATTTTTTTTTTTTTTTTGCATGTGGATATGCAGTTTCCCAGAGATATTTTTCCCTATTTAAAAAAAAAAAAAGATTTTATTTATTTGACAGAGACACGGTGAGAGAGGGACCATAAGCAAGGGGACTGGGAGAGGGAGAAACAGGCTTCCCACTGAGCAGGGAGCCCGATGCGGGGCTCAATCCTAGGACCCTGGGATCATGACCTGAGCTGTAAGACAGATGCTTAATGACTGAGCCACCCAGGTGCCCCTTCCCAATTTTTTTTTTTTATTTTAAAGTTTTGTAAAGTTTATTTAAGTAATCTCTACACTGAAAGTAGGACTTGAACTCATGGTCCCCAAATCAAGAGTCCCTTCAACTGAGCTAGACTGGTGCCCTGATTTTATTAAGTTTTTAAATTTTAATTCTGATATAGTTAATATACAGTGTTATATATTAGTTTCAGTTGCAATATAATGATTCAGTAATTCTGTATATGACGCATCATGATACGTGTCCTCTTTAATCCCCCATCACTCATTTCATTCCCCACGACCACTTCCCCTCTGGTAACCATCAGTTTTCTGTAGTTGAGAGTCTGTTTCTTGGTTTATCTCTTTTTTTTTCTGATATTCATTTGTTTTGTTTCTTAAGTTCCACCTAGAGTGAAATCATACAGTATTTGTCTTTCTCTGATTTCACTTGCCATCCACGTTACTGCAAATGGCAAGATTTCATTCCTTTTTATGGCTGAATAATAATTGTTATATATATGTATATCTCCTCTTCTTTACCCGTTCATCTCTTGATGGACACTTGGGCTGCTTCCATATTTTGGCTGTTGTAAATAATGTGGCAGTAAACATAGGGGTGCATATGTCCTTTCAAATTAGTGTTTTTGTATTTGGGTAAGTGCCCAGTAGTGGGATTGCTGGATTATAGGGTAGTTCTAGTTATAATTTTTTGAGGAAGTGCCATAGTGTTTTCCATAGTGGCTGCACCAATTTGTATCCACCCCAAGCAAAATTTATGTTCCTTTTTCTCCACATCCTTCCCCAACACTTATTGTTTCTTGGGTTTTTGATTTTAGCCATTCTGACAAGTACGAGGTGATACCTCCTTGTAGTTTTTATTTGCATCACCCTAACGATGAGTGATGTTGAACATTTTTTCATGTGTTTGTTGGCCGTCTGTATGTCTTCTTTGGAGAAATGTCTGCTCATGCCTTCTGCCCATTTTTAAATTGGATTTGTTTTTTATTTGGTGTGGAGTTATATCAGTTCTTTATATATTTTGGATACTAATTCTTTATCAGAGATGTTATTTGCAAATATCTTTTCCCATTCTGTAGGTTGTCTTTTAGGTTTGCTGCTGTTTTTTTTCTTTTGTGCTGAATCTTTTAATTTTTTTAAAAAGATTTTATTTATTTATTTATTTGACAGAGAGAGAGCATGCGTGAGTGCGCGCACAAGTAAGCAGAGCGGCAGGCAGAGAGAGATGGAGAAGCGGGCTCTTTGCGGAGCAGGGAGCCCGATGCGGGGCTTGATCCCAGGATCCTGAGACCATGACCCTAGCCGAAGGCACCAACTGAGCCACCCAGGTGCCCCTGAATCTTTTTATTTTGATTTAGTCCTTAGTTTGTTTTTTGCTTTTGTTTTCTTTGCCTCAGGAAACATATTTAAGAAATCTTGGTATGGCCCATGTCAGAGAAATTGCTGCCTGTGCGGTCTTCTAGAATTTTTATGGTTTCAGCTTTTACATTTAGGTATTTAATTCATACTGAGTTTATTTTTGTGTGTGATGTGAGAAAATGCTCCAGAGTCATTCATTTGCATGTTGCTGTCCAGTCCCCCCACTCCTCCACACCATTTGTTAAAGAGACTGTCTTTTTCCCATTGTGTATTCTTGCTTCTGTTGTTGAAGATCAATTGACCATATAATTGTGGGTTTGTTTCTGGACTTAATTTCTGGATTTTGTCTTCTGTTCTATTGATCTACATATCTGTTTTTGTGTCAGTACCATACTGTCTTGATCACTATAGCTTAGTAATAGAACTTGAAGTCCAGAATTGTGATGCCTCTAGCTTTGCTTTTCTTTTTCAAGATTGTTTTGGCTTTTTGGGGTCTTTTTGTGTTTCCATACAGATTTAAGTATTGATTGTTCTAATTCTGTGAAAAATACTGTTGACATTTTGGTAGACATTTCCTTGAATGTACAGAATGGTTTGAGTAGTATAGACATTTTAACAGTGTTTGTTCTGCCAATCCATGAGCATGGAATGTCTTTCCATTTCTTCATGTCCTCTTCAATTTCTTTCATAAGTGTTTTGTAGTTTTCAGAATATAGGTCTTTTATCTCTTTGGTGAGGTTTATTCCTAGATATCTTATTTTTGGTGCAATTGTAAATTGGATTTTTTAAAAAGAGATTTTATTTATTTATTTGACAGAGATCACAAGTAGGCAGAGAGGCAGGCAGGGAGAGAGGCGGAAGCAGGCTCCCCGCTGAGGGGCTCGATCCCAGGACCCTGAGATTACAACTTGAGCTAAAAGTAGAGGCTTAAACCACTGAGCCACCCAGGCACCCCGGGATTGTTTTCTTAATTTTTCCTTCTTGGTTTTTAAAATTTTATTTATTTATTTAATTTATTTGATAGAGATTACAAGTAGACAGAGGCAGGCAGAGAGAGGGGGAAGCAGGCTCCCTGCTGAGCAGACAGCCCGATTCAGGACTTGATCCCACGACCCTGGGATCATGACCTGGGCTGAAGGCAGAGGCTTTAATCCACTGAGCCACCCAGGCGCCCTGTTTTCTTAATTTTTCTTTCCCCTGCTTCATTATTGGTATATAGGAATGCAACAGGTTCCTATATTGATTTTTTTTTTTAATCTTGCAACCTTACTGAATTTATCAGTTCTAGCAGTTCTTGATGGAGTTTGTCAGGTTTTCTACATAGAGTATCATGTTATCTACAAACAGTGGAAGTTTGATTTCTTCCTTGTTGATTTGAATGCCTTTCATTTTTTTTCTATTTGCTGTGACTAGGACTTCCAGTGTGATGTTGAATAAAAGTGGTGAAAGTGGATATCCTTGTCTTATTCCTGACCTTTGGGAAAAGGCCCTCAGTTTTTCCGCATTAAGGATGATGTTAGCTGTGGGTTTTTCATAGATGGCCTTTATTTTATTGAGGTATGTTCTCTCTAAAACTGCTTTGTTGAGGTTTTTTATCATGAATAGATGTACTTTGTCAAATGCTTTTTCTGTGTGTATCGAAATTGCTCATATTGTTCTTACCCTTTCTCTTATTGATGTGATGTATCATGTTGATTAATTTGTGAATATTAAACCACTCTTGCAACCGAGGAATATATCCCACTTGATTGTGGTGAATGTTTTTTTGAATGTACTGTGGTATTTGGTTTGCTAACACTTTGTTGAGGAATTTTGAATTTGTGTGCATTGGAGATATTGACTATAGTTTTCTTTCTATCTTTCTTTCTTTTTTTTTTTTTTTTTTTGTGGCATCTTTATCTGGCTTTGTTGTCAGGGTAATCCTGGCCTCCTAGAATAAATTTGGAAGTTGTCCTTCCTCTTCTGTTTTTTTTTTTTTTTTTTCTTCAATAGTTTGAGAAGAGTAGGTATGAACTCTTCTTTAATGTTTGGTAGAGGGCGACTGTGTGGCTCAGTTGGTTAAGTGACTGCCTTTGGCTCAGGTCATGATCCCAGATTCTTGGGATCAAGTCCCACACTGGCTCCTGGCTCCACGAGGGGTGTGCTTCTCCCTCTGACCTCCTCCCCTCTCATTCTCTCTCTCAAATAAATAAAATCTTAAAAAAAAAAAAAAAAAACCAAATGTTTGGTAGAATTCATCTGTGAAGTCATCTGGTCCTGGACTTTTGTTTATTGGGAGTTTTTTTGATTACTGATTCAACTTCATTGCTGGTAATTGGTCAGTTCAAGTTTTTGGTTTCTTCTTGTTTCAGTTTTGGTAGTTTATGTTTCCAGGAATGTATTCCTTTCTTCTAGGTTGTCCAATTTGTTGGCAGATAGTTTTTCATAATATTTTCTTATACTTGTTTGTATTACAATTGTTTGTATTTTCTGTGTGTGTGTGTTTTAAAGATTTTATTCATTTGTCAGAGAGACAGAGAAGGTATAAGAGAGAGAGAAAGAGAGAGAAAACACAAGCAGGAGGAGTGGCAGGCAGAGGGAGAAGCAGGCTCCCCACTGAAGAAGGAGCCTGATGTGGGACTTGATCCCAGGATCCCGACCTGAGCTAAAGGCAGACTCAGCCACCCAGGTGTCCCTGTGGTGTCGGCTTTTATTTCTCCTCTCTCACTTGTGATTTTATTTATTTGGGTCCTTTCTCTTTTTTTCTTGATAGGTCTTGTTAAAGGTTTATCAATTTTATTGATTGTTTTAAAAAAAAAAACCCAGCTCCTGGTTTCAATGATCTGTTCTAGTGTTTTTTGTTTTGTTTTGTTTTTATTTTCTAAATAATTTATGTCTGCTCAAATTTTTATTGTTTCCTTGTTTCTGCTGGTTTTAGGTCTTGTTTGTTTTCCCTCTTTTTTTTTTTTTTTTTTTAGCTCCTTTTTGTGTAAGGTTAGTTTTTTTTTTCTTTTAATATTTTATTTATTTATTTGACAGAGATCACAAGTAGGCAGAGAGGCAGGCAGAGAGAGGGAGGAGGAAGCAGGCTCCCTGCTGAGCAGAGAGCCCAATGTGGGGCTCGATCCCAGGACCCTGGGATCATGATGAGCCGAAGGCAGAGGCTTAACCCACTGAGCCACCGAGGCGCCCCAAGGTTAGGTTTTTTATTTGAGATAGTTCCTGCCCTTTTTTTTTTTTTTTTTTTAAGATCGTTTATCAGACAGAGTGTGAGCACAAGCAGGGGGAGAGATTGTTCTTGCTTCTTGAGGAAGGCCTGTATGGCTATAAATGTCCCTCTTAGAACTGCTTTTGCTGCATCCCAAAGGTTTTGAACTGTTGTGTTTTTCATTTTCATTTTATTTTTCTAGATTTATTTATTTACTTATTTGACAGAGAGAAAGGGAGATCACAAGTAGGCAGAGAGGCAGGCAGAGAGAGAGGGGGAAGCAGGCTCCCTGCTGAGCAGAGAGCCCAATGTGGGACTTGATCCCAGGACCCTAAGATCATGGCCTGAGCCAAAGGCAGAGGCTTAACCTACTGAGCTACCCAGGCACCCCACAGTCTTTTTTTTTTTTTTTTTCTTTTCAAAGATTTTATTTATTCATTTGACACAGAGAGAGAGAGAGATATCACAAGTAGGCAGAGAGGCAGGCAGAAAGATGGGGGGAAGCAGGATCGCTGCTGAGCAGAGAGTCTGATTTGGGGCTCCATCCCAGGGCTCTGGGATCATGACCTGAGCCAAAGGCAGAGGCTTTAACCCACTGAGCCACCCAGGTGCCCCCCTTCAGTCTTTTTTTAAAAGTCTGTTTTGTCCAATGGAAATATTGCTACTGCACCCTTCTTTGGACATCCATTTGCATAATAAATGTTTCTCTGTTTCCTCGCTTTCTATTTTTAAAAATTTATTTTAAAAATTATTTTAGTTTTTTTGTTTCCTCACTTTCAATGTGCAGGTGTCTTTAGGTCTAAAATGAGTCTCTAGTAGACTACATATCAATGGTTCTTGTTTTTTTATGCACTGGGCACCATATGTCTTTTGATTGGAATATTTAGTCCATTTACATTCAAAGTAATTATTGATAGGTATCCATTGTCATTTTATTACTTGTTTTGTGATTGTTTCTGAAGTTTTTTTTCTGATCCTTTCTTGTCTTTCTCTTTGGTGGTTTGCTTGTTTTCTTCAGTGATATATTTGGATTTCTTTTTCTTTATTCTTTGCATATTTATTAATGGTTTTTGTTTTGTGGTTAGGTTGATATATAACTTTCTGCACATGGCAGGCTATATGAAGTTGATGATTGTTTAAATTAGAACCTATTCTTTTCTCCTTCCCATGTGTTAAGTGTGTGGTGTCATATTTTTATTTTTTAATTTTTAATTTTTATATTTTTTATTGGAGAGAGAGAGCACACACAAATGAGGGGAGGGGAAGAGGGAGAACCAGACTCCCCACAGAGCAGGGAGCCTGATGTGAGGCTTAATCCCAGGACCCTGAGATCATGACCTGGGCTAAAACCAGACACTTAACTAACTGAGCCATCCAGGTATTTTATGGTATCATATTTTCTGACCTTCTATTCTGTGAATTCTTTGCTTTTTTTTTACAGAAATATTAATTTTTACTGCTTTTGTGTTTCCTACATTTATATCATCACTTTTGTTCTTTCCTTTTACACTCAAAGAGTCTCCTTTAATATTTCTTGCAGGGCTGGTTTTGTGGTCATGACTCCTTTAGTTTTTGTTTGTCTGAGAAAATCTTTCTCTCTTATTCCGAAGGATAGCCTGGTTGGGTAGAGTACTCTTGGCTGCAGATTTTTCCCATTCAGCACTTTGAATATTTCATGCCACTTCTTTCTGGTTTGTAAGTTTCTGCTGAAAAAAAAAAAATCAATGATTTTTTTTTTGAGTTTCCTTTGTATTAACTGTCTTCATTTGTCTAGCTGCTTTTAGTATTTTTTACAACTATATTTTGCCATTTCTTTCTTTCTTTTTTTTTTTAAAGATTTTATTTATTTATTTATTTGACAGAGAGAAATCACAAGTAGATGGAGAGGCAGGCAGAGAGAGAGAGGGAAGCAGGCTCCCTGCTGAGCAGAGAGCCCTATGCGGGACTCGATCCCAGGACCCTGAGATTATGACCTGAGCAGAAGGCAGCGGCTTAACCCACTGAGCCACCCAGGTGCCCCATGCCATTTCAATTACAATATGTCTTGGTGTGGATCTGCTTTTGTTGGTTTTGTTTCTCTTTGCCTCCTGGATCCCAATACCTATTTGTTTCCCCAGAGTAGGGAGGTTTTCAGTTATTATTTCTTCAAATAAATTCTCTCTTCCCTTTCCACGCTCTTCTTTTCTGCAACTCCTATAATATGAATGTTACTACATTTGATGGAGTCACTGAGTTCCCCTAAGTCTATTCTCATGTTGCATAGTACTCTCTCTTTTTTGTGCATCTTGATTACTTTCTATTACTCTGTCTTCTAGGTCATTAATTCATTCCTCTGCTTCCTCCAGCCTGCTGTTTGTTCCATCGCGTGTGTTTCTCATTTTGCTTATTGAATCCTTTATCTTTGACATGTTATTTTTTTTCTCTGTGTTGAGGTTCTCACTGATATAACTCTTTTTTCAAGTCCTGTGGGTATCCTTATGATCATTGCTTTAATTTCACCATCAGGCTTGTAACTTATATCTGTTTCACTTAGATCTCTGGTCATGGCATTGTCCTGGTCTTCCATTTGGGACAAATTCCATTGTCTTTTCATTTTGCCTAAGTCTCTGCCTATTTCTCTGTGTTAGGAAAGTCAGATATGTCTCCTGTTCTGGAGGGTAATGACTTTATGAAGAAGAGGTCCTGTAGTGCCCTCCCTGCAGTGTAGTGTCCCCTGGTTGGTCCCAGGGCCTGCTACTTCTGGGAGTGTCTCCAGTGTGTGCTGTGTGTGCTCTGCTATTGTGCCCTGGCTGCTTTAGCCTTCAGGCGAGTCCTCTCCGGAGCTCTTTTCATCTGTTGTGGGTAGTGTTTGTTCCCTGGCCTGCACACTTAACTAGGATGCTCTAGTCTCTTTGTGCATGAGACCTGTTGCTGCTGCCCCTGGAGCTGAGGCCTTACAAAACTCCTGCCTTGGGAGATGTGGCGTTGGCAGGGGTTTGGGCCATTCTTCTGTGGGAAAGGGCCTCCTGCTCTGGGACTGAGGGCAGCCTGACCGGGAGGGGTGGTTCCACCAGAACATGGGGGCAGTGGGGCTTGGTGTAAGCAGGATAGTTAGTGAGTGCTGGTGCTGTGCTGGTTTCTGTAGGTGGTCCTGTGCTTATGCTGAGAGGGAGAAGGGAGGGAAATGATATGGCCAGTTCCTTTGTTCTGGAAGAGAATCTCCATGAATGCTGCCTCTCTGGGATGTGCTCTGAGATGAGCAGATATTCTTGCCACTGTGTGCCCTAGGTACTTTATAGATCACTGTTCCTGTGCCCTTTGTCTGAGGCTAGTTTACTTGCCTTCTCTCCAGGAGCAGACCCAATGCCTCCAGGCTCTCCCCAAGCCAAGCATGCTGACTTTTAAAACTCCAGGCTTTAAGCCCCACTGGTTGCTAGGATCCAGGAAATTGGGGCCCTCCTGCTTTCCAAGCCAGTAGCTATGGGAATTCATTAATCTATGTGCTCCTCCATGTGCTAGTCTTTCTTCTGTGATCTCTGTGACCATGACTGCTTCACCACTACCTGGCTATCATCTGTGTCTCTTCCCAACTATACCTCTATACTTCCCATCTTCTTCGATGTGGGCTCTCTGCCTTCAGTTATGGGATTGGTTCTGCTAGTCTTTAGGTCAATTTCTGCGGGTATTTGGGGTGACTTGAGAGTTACCTGGTTTTATTTGTGGAACTAGGTGAGCCTAGGGTCCTCCAATGCCATTCTCTTTCATCTCTATTCTTAATTTGAGGGTTTCTTCTTCTTCTTTTTTTAATCAAGAAAGAATGTTGAATTCTGTCAAATGCCTCTTCTGTAGAGATGCATATTAAGAATGTACAATGTGATTTCTGAGGTTTACTTTAAACTACTTCTGCAAAGGAGGGGTTTAATGAAGCAAATATGGCAAAATCTAGGTAATTGTGGAGAATGGATGATATTTGGGTACTTATTAAACTAGTACCTCTACTTTTGTATGTTTCAAAATTTGTATAAAAACTTAAAGGAAAATCTGGCATTAAAGTATGAGTTTAATTAAATTAATTTATTTAAGATTTTATTTATTTATTTGATAGTGAGTGAGAGAGAGAATGACAGGGGAGAGGGTCAGAGGGTGAAGTGGACTTCTCATGGAGCTGGGAGCCCAATGCGGGACTCAATCCCAAGATTCCAGAATCATGACCAGAGCCGAAGGCAGTCGCTCAACCAACTGAGCCACCCAGGCACTCTATGAGTTTTATTTTAAATTGTTCAAATGTTCTTATTTCAAAATACCTGATTTAAGCCATTATTATTTTGATTATTGTCACTTATTTTCTCTTTGTTTTATGGAATAATGTGGTCATTTGCAACATCCACTATACTATGCTTTTCCTTTTTCTAAGAAAAAAATAATGTGTTTCCGTTCTTTGTTTTTAATGGTCTCACTCTTGCCTCCAGTGTTTTTCTTGTCTCTGGAAGTTGAAGTTGATTCTTATGAACTCTTGAGTGGTTAGTATAAATGTGCAATGACTTTTTAAAACAGATTTTATTTATTTGAGGGAGAGAAGGAGAAAGGAGAGCAGCGAGGGAGAGGGAGAAATCGACTCCCTGCTGAGCAGGGAGCCCTATGGGGGACTTGATCCCAGGACCTGGGGTCATGACCTGAGCCAAAGGCAGACATGTAATTGACTGAGCCACACAGGCACCCTAAATGTGCAGTAATTTCTAAACCTGATTTACTTGGAGGAGCTTTAAAAAAAAACTACAGAAATGTATACAGATTCACTAGGCCTAGAGTGGGATTTGCTTCCCAGAAGTGATTGGGATGCAGTCAGATTTGGGAATCACTAAGTAGGAGCAGTGCTTCTGGAAGGATGTGGAAGCCCCATCCCTTTGTGCTCCCTCCTACTAGCCTGGAGAACACCCTGCCTTAGCGGGAGGAGAGCAGGTCTTGGAATTAGAAGTTCCAGGCCAGTTAGTAGACTCAGAGGGCCATGATTGAACAGGTAACTTCACTCTCAGAAGAATGCAACTGAGCTGGGCTAGCAGGGAGTTCCCTAAATGAGTTAATTATTCCATGATGAGATTTTGGCTGATGTCAGCATATCCTGGGAGAGACGTGTTGACCACTAGAATGAGGGGTTTAATGTGGAATCATCCCATGTACCGAAGGAGAAGATATTTATGTATCTGTATTAGGATGATTATATTTTTAGACAAATCACTGAAGGAAAATAACCACAAAATCCTGAAGAGTATGTGTGTGTGTGTGTGTGTGTGTGTGTGTGTGTGTGTATTGGGGAGAGGGTAGAAGGGAGAAGTTTGCTTTATTTTTTTTGCTTATTTAAATTAGCACAAGGCATACTATAGTTAATATCTATATTTCTAAAAATAACCCAAAAACCTCAGTTCTTTTTTGGATGGTCTAGTGGAATAGCAACCTTGATGTATTTATATAAAACTAAGTGTTGTATAATGAGCTTTTCTTTTGAGGCCTTTAAGAGTGTTCAAATATGTCTCATTAGCTTACTCAAGCCAAATGGGGAAGGTCAAAAAGATGTTGGCAGCCAGAGACTCCAGGCGCTGAGATTAGCCCCAGATCACGTCCAAGGGTTATGGGCAACTGCTAACTGATCCCAGTCCTCAAAAAACCAAACCAAACCAAACCAAACAAACCAAAACAAAACCAAAAAACCTCCAGGATTCTGAAGAGTTGTGAGAGATTTTTGGAGCTGCCTGCCCTTTAAGAGTTGACAGAACAGAGCCCAGTCCTGTTGAGCCCAGGCATTTTCCATTCACTTGGTCTCTCTAAGGATGGCAGAACCTTCAAAACAGAGAACATACTTCCCTGCTGGAAGCCACATCTTTCAGTGGTGACACCCAAAGGCCACCCCTGTGGTCCTTTGCTTGTTTTGGAGAGATGCGGCCTGACTGCTGCTGTTGTTACAGCGCTGGGTGGTCTGCCAGTAAGCACGTAGTATAAATAACAACTAATAAATAATTTTACAGCAGAGGTCCTAAATCTTTCCAGATAGTGCACTGGTGCATGGCTGTCAAATGTCAGACAGATCCTAAGAAAACAGTAACTTTAACCTATCCATTTTTTACGGATGTGGCACGCTGTTGTCATAAAATGTGCCTTAGTTTTAATGGCATAAGGGCAGAAATGCGCACGTAAAAACACACGGACACAAACAACCCACACAGGCACAGCCACCCTTGCTGTCTACATGATGATTTCTGTTTGTGGAAATTGCCAATTTTTATACAACACCGAGTTGTTTTTCGAGTTTGGGTGGGGTACGTTATTTGAGACTTGTGACTTTGAACAGACTTGATTTTTTTGGAGTAAGATCCCTGTGATATTTGCAGGCTGGACCACACTCTTGGAATTGTGTTAGTAACCCAGAGATGAGAAGATGAATTGATTTTACTCCTTTTAGAGTTTCCTACATCTTGAGAGCCAGCTACCTGGGTCCTGTGCTGTCTAGAACGTTTGGGGTTGGATTACGATAATCTTCTCAGCTTTATTTCCTTATCCATAGAAAGATGTGACCCATCATAACTATCTCCTAGTTAGTTGGTTAGGTTGGTCTCATCCCTCCCTGTGAAATTTCCCTGGCTTTGGCTTCTTATATTGGAGGTAGTAATACCTGTGAATGGGATTATTTTAAGGATGGAGTGTGGTGGATTCCCTGAGAGCGCCCAGCATAGGTTTTCAGTAGGTGTTGTTTCTCTTCACCTTCTGTATTTCTGTCTTACACCCTGTTCCCTTGAAATTCTGCCCACAGCGAAGCCCATGGTCCCATGAAGGCCTCCCATATCGGGAGGAAAGTCACGCTGCCCTCTGTATTTTCATAGCGACTGTGAAATCTCT
Source organism: Mustela nigripes (assembly GCF_022355385.1). Taxonomy (NCBI): domain Eukaryota; kingdom Metazoa; phylum Chordata; class Mammalia; order Carnivora; family Mustelidae; genus Mustela; species Mustela nigripes. The sequence continues at coordinate 49,434,274 of NC_081565.1, forward strand.
TTCCTGTAGTCGTCTGGTGTGATGTCTTTCCCTGTGGTGATGACAGGAACCTGTCTGTGTGCCGCCTCACCCCCCACTCTGGTCAAACCACTGGGCAGAAGGCGGAGGACAGAGGTTGAGGCCGACGGGGCCCAGTGTTTCCTGTGGGACATTAGCAAATGCCGCACCCCCAGCAGGTGTGGTCACAGAAAGGCTCTCCACAGATGTGTGGGCGGTTCTTAAAATAAACCTGTAGAATGGTACCTGCTCCCAAGGTGCTTGTCTCCCTCCTCCTCTTGCTTCTAGATGCCTGTGCCTCTGTCTAGCCCTCTCACTTGGAGTCCCTGCTCTGTCACCGGAGCAGGCTTGGCCTCCCTGGGAGGTCAGCTTTATAGAGTATTGGTTAATTGGAACCAGCCTGTCTACTTAATAGCTATGTGTTAGGGGTGGAATCATGCCCCCAAAAGACATGGGAGTCCTAACCCAGTACCTCAGAATGGGACCTTATTTGGAGGTATGGTCTTTATAGAGGTAATCAAGGTTGCATGAGGTCATTAGAGCGGACCTTAATCTCACATGACTGGTGCCCTTATTGGAAGAGACGGACATACAGGTGAGAGACTGTGTGGAGGCAGAGAGAGAGAGAAAGAGCGAGCGAGCAGTGTTTACAGGCCCTGGGATATTGGAGACTTCCCAAAGCTAGGAAAGAGGCCTGGAACAGATGCTGCCTTGTATCCCCTTGGAAGGAACGGTCCCTGCTGAGGCCTTGATTTTGAACTTCTAGCCTCTAAAACCTCAGACAATACATTATTTCCAGTGTGTGCTACTTTGTTAGGACAGTCCCAGGAAACTAGTACATTGGGTGAAGCAGGCAAGTCTATTAATCTTTTCAGCTATATTTCCTTATCTATGGGATAATGTGACCCATCATAACTATCTCCTAGGGTTCATCCAAGGTTTAAATACTGCCTGGCATTTTGGGAAGACTTATTAATGGCATCCCTTTCTGCTGGTTCCATAGGCTCCTGCCCCTATGTCAGCCCTGGACCACTTTTTTTTTTTTTTTTTAAAGATTTTATTTATTTGATGGAGAGAGATCACAAGTCAGCAGAGAGGCTGGCAGAGAGAGAGGAGGAAGCAGGCTCCCCGCCGAGCAGAGAGCCCGATGCGGGACTCGATCCCAGGACCCTGAGATCATGACCTGAGCCGAAGGCAGCGGCTTAACCCACTGAGCCACCCAGGCGCCCAGTCCTGGACCACTTTTAAATTTAGCAGTCCCTTGTGTTTCTCTGGAAGACATTCATCTGGGTTCTGGCTTCTGTGAGCATGAGATCTAGAAGCCTTAGCCTAAAGCGAATCCTGGATACTTGCCAGAAAAGAGGTCAGTTAGGGCTTTTCATTTCTTGATGAAGCACTCAGCCAGTCAAGTAACCTGCAAAGCCATCCTGTCCTATTAGTATGTGTTAATAGGCTGAGGGCTCATGCCTTTCAGGTAACTTCTTACCCGAGAGCCTTTGTTAAGTATGATAACCTTGTACCTATTGATACCTGAAATAAACAGGTACACTTCACCAGTTGAAGTGTAGTTGACATCGATATTAGTTTCAGGTGTACAGCATGGTGATTTGACACTTACATACGTTACAGACCACTCACCATGATAAGTGAGGTACCGTCTTGTCACCTTGTAAAGCTATTACCATACTATGAACGTATTCCTGATACTGTAATTTACATTCCCTTGAGTTAGTACTGGAAGTTCATACCTCTTAATTTCCTTCACCCATTTTACCCATGCTCCCAGCCCTTTCCCCTCTGGTAACCACCAGTTTGTTCTCTTTATTTCTGAGCCTGTTGTTTAGATTTGTTTTTCAGATTCCCCATGTAAGTGAAATCATATGGTATTTGTCCTCCCTTGTCTAACTTATTTCATGTAACACAGTTATATTTAGGTCAGTCCATGTTGTTGCCCATGGTGAGAGTTCATTATTTTTTATGGCTACGTAATATTCCATTGTATATTTATACCTCATCCATTTTCCATTTATACCATTATCCATTTATCTGTCAATGTACACTTACATTGCTTCCATCTCTTGACCTTATAAATGATACTGAAACAAACAGAGGGGTGTGTATATTTTTTCAAATTAGTGTTCTTGTTTCCTTTGGGAAAGTACCCAGAATTAGAATTTCTAGGTCATACAGTGTTTCTATTTTTAGTTTTTTGAAAAACCCACCATCCAGGACACAGGGTTTTCCTTTTATTGACATCCTTGTCACACTTGTTATTTCTTGTCTTTTTTATTTTAGCCATTCTGTTGGGTGTGAGGTGATGGCTCATTGTGGTTTTGATGTACCTTTCCATGAAGATGACTGATGCTGAGCATCTTTTCATATGACTGTTGGCCATCTGCATGTCTTTGGAAAAACGGCCATTCAGGTCTACTGCCTATATTTTAATGGAATTTGTGTGCGTGTGCGTGTGTGTGTGTGTGTGTGTATTAGCTGTATGAGATTTTTAAAGATATATTTTGGATATTAACTCCTTATGGGAGATACCATTTACAAATATCTTCTCCGAATCAGTAGGTTGCCTTTCATTTTGGGGGTTTCCTTTGCTGTGCGAAAACATTTTAGTTTGATATAGTCCTGATGGTTTGTTTTTGCTTTTGTTGTCCTTGTGCAAGGAGATTGATTAAAGAATTATTGCGGACTGATGTTTAAGAGTTACTGCCTGTATGGATGCCTGAGTGGGTCAGTTGAGTTTGAGCGTCTGCCCTTAATTCTGGCTCAGGTCATGATCTCAGGGTTGTGAGATTGAGACCCTTGTCAAGCTCCATGCTCAGCGGGAAGCCTGCTTGAGATTCTCTCTTTCCTCTGCTTGTACTCCCTCCCTCCTGCTTGTGCTCTCTCTCAAAAATAAATAAATAAATCTTTTAAATAAGATTTTCTAATTTTATTTATTTATTTACTTAAAAGATTTATTTATTTATTTATTTGACATACAGATTACAAGTAGGCAGAGAGGCAGGCAGAGAGAGAGAGAGAGAGAGAGAGCAGGGAAGCAGGCTCCCTGCTGAGCAGAGCCTGATTCGGGGCTCGATCCCAGGACCCTGGGATCATGTCCTGAGCTGAACACAGAGGCTTTAACCCACTGAGCCACCCAGGTGCCCAAGATTTTCTAATTTTAAATAAGATTTTCTTAATACTATCAATGTTTCCTTCAGGATTTTTTATGGTTTTAGGTCTTTAATTTGGATCTTTAACCCATTTTGGATTTATTGTGTAAGAAAGTGGTCCAGTTTCATTCTTTTGTATGTAGTTCTCCACTTTTTCCAGAACTATTTGTTGAGGAGACTCTTTTCCCCATTGTGTATTCTTGTTGTCTCTTTTGTCATTGATCAGTTAACTGCATAGTCGTGGATTTATTTTTGCATTCTTGATTCTCTCTTTCCTTGATCTGTGTGTCTGTTTTTGTGCCAGTACCGACTGTTGCAATTATTATAACTTTGTAGTATGTTTTGAAATCAGCTTTGTTCTTCTTAAGATTGCTTTGGCTATTTGGGGTCTTTTATGGTTCCCTATGAATTGTAGGGTTGTTTATTCTAGTTCTGTGAAAAATGCTATTGGTATTTTGATGGGGGGTAACATTGTGTCCCTAGATTGCTTTGGGTAGTACAGACATTTTAATAGTATTAATTTGTCCCATCTATAATCAGAGAATATCTTTATATTTATTGGTGTCCTCTCCAATATATTTGATTGTCTTACAGTTTTTTTTTTAATTTAAAGATTTTTATTTATATATTTGACAGACAGAGATCACAAGTAGGCAGAGAGGCAGGCAGAGAGAGAGGAGGAAGCAGGCTCCCCGCAGAGCAGAGAGCCCGATGTGGGGCTCCATCCCAGGACCCTGGGATCATGACCTGAGCTGAAAGCAGAGGCCTTAACCCACTGAGCCACCCAGGTGCCCCTGTCTTACAGTTTTCAGAATACACACACCTTGATTAACTTTCACCTCCTTGATTAAATTTATTCCTAGGTATTTTATTCTTTTTGATGCAGTTGTAAATGGGATTATTGTTTAAATTGCTTTCTGCTAGTTTACTAGTGGTTATTAACTTTTTGTTTTAAATTCCTGTTATTGAAGGCTACAGGAGGTAGGTCCTGGGTTATTGGGGGGTTGTTAGAAGAAAAATTAAGGTATTTGATCTGTGAATTCTTCTTTGCATGTGGGAGGGGGTGTTTGGGATCAGCTGTGGGCCTCTGTCTGACATTGCACCTGTGTGGCCTTGGGCCAGTTCCTTCATCTTTCTGAGCCATTGGCTATCCCCTCTATATAGCGAAGATGATGATACATCCCCAAGTGGCTTTTTAAGATTTAAATGAGATAATTTAGGTAAAGAAATGCCTTGTCTATGTGTTATATACTAAAAAAAAAATTTTTTTTTCTTTCTTCCCATTTTTCCATTCCCCACGTTGGCAGTCCATGGTTTATGGATTGGCTGCTTTAAGCATGATATTAGAGGTTACTTTAGGACAGGTAAGAGCTTATTGTGCCCCTTAAATTAAACTCTGTCGAAAGCTGCATGCCACCCGCATGCTGAGAAACTTTGAGGGACATAGTTCGTTCATGACTTTTTTTCAACGTGATCCAAAGTGAATTTGATATTCTACTCGAGGTACTTTTGGTGACAGTGTAGCTTCTGACTTGTTTAGCACTTTCAGACTTTTTTTTTTTTTTTAAATAAACATTTGAAGAATGAGATAGGTGTGTGTCTGCATGTATGATCGCTAAAAAAGTAAATTTTCCTATAGCTCTTGTTCTTTAATTGTGAGTTGGTCATCTCTAGAAGTTAAATGTATATTTTTGAAGGTCTTGAAGATAAATCTTTATTAATAACAATGGCTATTTGAGCACTTTAGGTTCCGATAACATCAATAACCTAAAAATCTCTACGCTTTTTATAAACATCAGTGAGAACTGTATTAATACATAAAACAGGACTTCAGTTTGGGCTAAATTGAATTAGTCTGTTGGTATCAGATGAGGAGTTGGTGTTCTAGTTTCACTTGAAAAGAGCAGGATAGCAAAGGAAAGAGGCATGAGATGTTCTGTTTCTGCATCATTTTACTTGTTTTGTTAATTTTCTTGTCTCAAAGCCACTCTCAGATGATTCCATTAGAAGGAGGGTGGTGGGATATTTGCCGTTTTCCGTGAAAGTAAGGATAGTTGTTGGGAGAGATGATTCAGGCCTTTTTATAATCAATAAAACTTCATTCTATAACTTCTTGTGCACTGAAAGTCCAACGATCTTCTCCCTTTTAAAAATAAAAAATTTTGGAATTCATGGGGAAAGGGTTCAGAATACCACAGGTTTTTATACCTTCCTTTAATAATTATTTTCATAAACCACGTTCAGTTCAGATCCTAGTCTGAGGAGCTATTATGATCTGGAAAGCAGCATAAAGTGAATCATCATAAAGCAAATCCTATTTTCCCATAGGAGTCTAGTTTTAATTAGCGGTTTTATTCCTGACAAAGTGCTCACCATCATATAAATCATAAATATGGCTGTGGATATGTTATAAAAGTAAAGACACAGCAGTATACATCATGTAATAATTTAAATAATATCGTACTCCTAGTTATATACAATGAGCGTGCATATAGTGTATACATTATTAGGCAAAGCCCAAGTGCTTTATAAAATATACATTCAGCATATAAAAATGCATAGCTGTGCCATGGTTTAATGTAAATGGAAGAACTTAATAAAGTATAGATTGCTGTACAGATGTAAGCTGAAATTTTATTAGTCTTGTGCATATAGCCTAACATAATACATGTGCAATAAGACATTCCTAAATGTCTAGTTAGGAATATTTTTGCTGTCCGTAGAATTTGGAAGGACATTTGGGGGTCTGGGTGACTCATGAGGGTAGGATGTGTAGGTAAGTTTGAACGGATGCTTTTCTTTTGTTAAGCTTTCTTTGTGCTTCTCTGCTTTGTTTCAAAATATTTTTACATGAGTTTTGTAGCCTCATAGCCACGTTTTAAGAGAAGATGCCATCATTCACATTTTGAAGAAGAAGACACTGATGAGCACAGAAGATAAATGACACTTTCAGAGTCACTTTGTCACTAGGAATTTGCAACATGAGACTAAAACCCATTACTTCTGTCTGCGCATTCTGTGTTCCACCAAATACACTTGAGGACCTGACCGTGGTCTCTGTAGTAAGCAGATGCTATCACAGTTTCAGGGCTTTTAGAGCACATTACCTAGAGCAAATTTAAATTTGAGGTCATTTTCAAGGGGAACTGTTGGAGTGTCTTCATGGAGGGGAGGGAGAAGCAGGCTCCCTGCTGAGCAGGGAGCCCAAAAAGGGGCTTGATTCCAGGACCCAGGATCACGACCTGAGCTGAAGGCAGACTCTTAACCAACTGAGCTACTCAGGCATCCCTGAGGAAGACAGTCTTGAATGTTTGTTCTTTCTTTACCTCCACCGCACCCCTGGCATTACTGAATGCAGGCAGTCATAGTAGGCTGGCCAGGGGGGCAACCTGAGGAGAGTGTGTGGAATGGGACAGTGGGTAACTTGGCTTTGCCTTAGTGTATCTATCAAGTAATTCTAGTTGGTGCTATGGTGGCAAACCCTGAAAGCTCCATAGTCGTGATGAAGGTTTATCAGTCATACCAAAATTTTGGTGCTGCTGCCATCTTGCAACTTTGCCATCCTGGGGTTCATTCCTCCCCCGCCCCGGGTGTGAGAAGGAGGGGGAGATAACATGGGGCCAGCCCTAAGTTGAGGGGTGTGGTGTGTGGTCTCATGGTCCCATTTCTTCTCTCTGCTGAGGTTGTTGGCTTATATAGTGATGGAATCATGACACTGTCTTCAGTAACATCCTGGTTAGTCACCTGGCGATTATCGTGGTGATTTGCTTACTGAATAAACACTAGGGAGTCTGATTCGAAGTAGCAGTTCATCCCAAAGAATCACTTGAGTTGTGTTACATGCAGTAATCATAAGTTCTGCATCACAGCCACTGTTAGCCTGTATGATTCCTTTGTGCAAATTAGAAACAGGCATCCCTTCTCCAATGTGTTTTACTTCCATCTGTCAGAAAACTGTCATGCTGAGCTTATTAGAACAACACCTACTGTCTCCTGAGAAATTGTCAAAATACACAAATTGACAATGTCTCTGAAATGAACAGTACCCCCTTAGATGTGTCAGCCTGTCATCCTTGTGTAGTACACAACATGCACAACCATATGTGGCAACTTTGTTCCCCTCACTTACTATTATTGAATCTTACTGAAACTTTGCAGATACTACCAGGTGAAAATTTTTCCAATCTTTATAAACATGGTTGAGAATTCTTTTTTGGAGAATATTATGCCAATTCTGTTAAGCCACAGGAGAAAAGAAGTGTCACTTTTCATAAGGTCAAGTCTCTATGCCATTTTTCTGAGGCAGATATCATCCATCGTTAGTCTGATTTATTTTAAAATTGTATCTATCATCCTTTCATTGCTTCTCTGTTCTTTGACTATTTGTTACCTTTGAAAGTTTGGAGTCACCCTGGCATAATAGTTCTTACTTAAAGGTCTTTCATTCAAATAGAAACTTGATGGATTATTTTCAGAGTGATAAGTTCCTGCCCAGAGGCTAAAAATTGTCATTATTAGGCAAATAGATTTTCTGTTTGCCAGCATTTCAAATAGACCAAACCAACAGGCAATAATATTATTTGTTATATGAACAAATGAATGGGTACATTGTGAGGACATTTTGTCTTAACCGTAAATCGATTGCCTTAAAAAACCCCTAAAACCTGTTTTATGACTGCACATTATCACAGAAGGACCCAAACTTAGAAAAGCCTGTTACTATTTCTTTGGGTTAAGGATCCTTGCTAAAAATGAAGGTGCAATCATGTGTGAAGAAAGGATAGTATGTTTAAAAAAAAAAATTCCAAGGCCGGTCTAATTACACTTTGATTACTCTCTCTTGGGAGTAATTCTTATTCCTTGGTAGGAAACCACGAGCAAGTCTGACCATTTGGTTTTGTGAAAATAAACTGAGTTTAATTTATCGACATGTTACACATACCTGGCAAATTCTCATTCTTTTACGCTGACATGTGTCTTGCCCGATGGAGTCACTGTAATGCAGTCTATGTGTTTTTAAAGAAATTGTGTTTGGCTAAGGAATGTATCAAAATTGTTAAACCATGTTGCACCTTGTTCTCATTAGTCTTTGGAATGTAGCTGCCGGAACTGAAAGGGCAGGGGAGACAGAGGCAGAGTGGGGTGCTGCTGCTCACAGGAGGCCCTCTGGGCTGCATTTTGAGCTGCAAAGTCTCAGCCTTTCCCCGGGCAGCTTTTCACCCAAGCCCTCTGTAGCTCTGTTAGCCGACAAACCAACAGACAAAATGAATCACACCTCTATACCAGTCCAGCTATAATCACGCCAGTGTATGTAAATTTCCAACATCCAGGTCTCCATTGGAAATACTTGGCTAAAGGGAGGCTTGCCTTGGTTCATTAACAGCAGTGAACACTGAACAGAGTGTAGATGTTCCAAGTCTGGACAGTAAGACCTGAAAACCTCTCAGTCCCTGTTCTCCACTCCTGACACCCCAGCCTGCTTTAAGATCCTGTGAATCTTGATGGAACTGGTACAATACTTAGTAACAGGCACTCCCCGCCTCCCAGCCCCTGCTTTCTCCAGTCTACTCTTCACATTGTGGCCAGAGTGATCTCCTAAAGATGCATGGTCTTCTCTTCCTTGCTGGGAGCTCATCTGGGGTTCTGGTCACAAGCAGCATCAGATGAAAACTCCTTTGTGTGTTGTGGTCTTTCCAGGATTAGCCTCTGCCACCCATTCTAGCCTACTCTGCAGCCCTTCTCACCTGTCGTTCCTCTGTTCCAGGAATACAGGACTACTATAGTTTTGGAAGTATACTGTGAGCCCTCATACCTCTGTACCTTTATTCTTGTTTTAATTTTTTCCTTGGATGTCTTCTCTGCTCCTGGTCCATCTGGTTAGCTTTTCTTAGCTTGCATACTACCTCCTTTTGAAGCCCTCCTTGATTTCCACCTGATTTAGATGCTTAGCCTTCTGTGATCCTCCTGAGCTTTTATATAAATACAGCTATCAGAGCATTTACCAAGGAGCATAAGTACTTGAGGTTGTAAGCCTCAAGGTTGAGGATCATAGCTTTTAATTTGTATCTCCATAAATTACCATGGAGTTGGCATATAGAAGTTCAATGAATGAATTAAGGAAAGATCGCCAAGGTACCGCTTAGTGAGTCTTCAATTAGCAATAATCGCGCCTCGGATAAACCTCATTGGCTACGATACTGCCACTGTGCAAAGCTCTTAGTGAGTCTTCAAAGGCAGTTTTGTTTTCATTATTTTTTGTTTCTGTTGTTGTTGGTAGTGTTTTTTTTTTCTTGTTTGTTTTTTTAAAGGCAGGCCCTGGGTGGCTCAGTGGGTTAAGCCTCTGTCTTCGGCTCATGTCATGATCTCGAGGTCCTGGGATCGAGCCCCACATCGGGCTCTCTGCTCAGCAGGGAGCCTGCTTCTCCCTCCCTCTCTGCCTGACTCTCTGCCTATGTGTGGTCTCTGTCTGTCAAAAAAAAAAAAAAAAAAAAAAAAGAAGAAAAAGAAAGAAAAAGGCAGATCTTTCTAGATCCAGCAGAATGACATGACTTTGGTGAAAAAATTATCTCAGTGAAAAATCAGCCTTGTCCACCTCTGTGCCTATTGGTTTCTCTTCTATGTTGATGTTATATACTCTTAACCTTTAAAATAAAGCTGCCAGTTATTTTACCAGCAAAATGGGTTTATTTGGAAACAGCAGAGAAATGCAATTCAGGACACATGGACTACCGTAAAACCATAGGCGAGTCCAGAGAAAAGGAGAGGAAGGCTTGCTTATCTACTTATTATTTGAGAGAGAACCCACATGAGTGGAGGGAGAGGGAGAGAGAGAATCTCAAGAAGACAACATGCTCAGCTTGGAGCCCTGGTACAGGACTCAATCTCCCCATGACTTGAGGCAAAATCAGGAGTCTGCCACTTAACCAACTGAACCATGCCCAGACCAGAGGATGGCTCCTTTGTAGAGGAAAGAGGGACATTGGGAAGTCTGTTATAAATAAAAAGTTCATTGGAATAACCTGAGAATTTGAAGTGTAGTGGCTTTTCATTGGATGAGTTGTGTTAGTCTCTCATTGGCTGGGCTGTTGCCAGGCAAGAAGAAAATCTGCTGGGGAAGTAAAGATTAGGCATCTCTTTGTTGGGAATGCAAGGTACCTCTCTTCCTGTTGGTCTGCAAAGATCTCTAAGGTGTTGTATGGCACCAGAGCTTCCCCTTCTGACTTCTCAACTCTGTTATTTTAATTAAGTAAGTAATTAAGTAGGTAAGTAAGTGAACTCTCCACCCTACACGGGGCTTAAACTCAAGGCTCAGAGACCAAGACCCACATGCTCTACCAGCTGAGCCAGCTAGGTGCCCCTTAACTCCCCCCCCCCCTTTTTTTCTTCAACTCTGTTATAAGTGAGGTTTCCTCAAGTTCATTTTCTTAGTCTTGGCATATTATGTTACAAGGTTTGCATTTTCTCCAAATTTGGGAGCAGGTTGTAGCTTTATTTTGCTTGGACCTCTTAATTTTGTAGCTTGTGTTCACTTTGGGTTGAGCTGGGTGGATGGGGCTCTGTATCCCCACCCTGCAGGCTGCCCTGGGGAGTTGAGAATCTTGAGTCCTCGGAATGCAGCCCTACCTGCCTCAGTGATGGTTACAGGGTGTGAAGTGAGAGGGGTCTGCCCTGCATATTGGCCCCCTTGGTGGGTTCTCATAGCCCCCTGGATCAGGAATCGGGTTTCCTCCTTCCCTGGTGAGGACAGTCTAGCTCACTCAGTCTTCAGGAGCCAAAGGCCCCTCAACTTTGAGTGTGGCAAAATGTAGAGGAGAAGACTGGAGAGTTGGGCAAGGCTGAATGAGAGTTCCAATTCTAGCACTTAAGAGCTGGGGCCAGCTGCTGAGTTCCTCTTTCTAAAAAAGACTTATAAAATAGGGCTTACGCTCTTCACTGTGAAGTTGCCAGGAGGACTAGCTGTGATGGCATTTTGGTAGAACTCCTACTACATCCCAGGGGCTCAAGAGTGAGGACACACACTTGTGAATATCAGTTCTGACAATACATTTGAGAAATGTTGGGGGCAAAAAAGGGAGAGTGGATTTTGTTTTTGTTTCATGCCTTAGTGAAATAGCTAAAATGACTGGCCTCACACAGACTCAGAGAGGGTTCCAGACTCTGTGTGAGGAGCTTGAGTCTGGTGCTTTCTTTCTTTCTTTCTTTCTTTCTTTTTTTTTTTTTAAAGATTTTATTTATTTGTCAGAGAGAGAGAGAGAGAGAGAGGGAAAGAGAGCGAGCACAGGCAGACAGAATGGCAGGCAGAGGCAGAGGGAGAAGCAGGCTCCCTGCTGAGCAAGGAGCCAGATGCAGGACTCAATCCCAGGTCTCTGGGATCATGACCTGAGCCGAAGGCAGCTGCTTAACCAACTGAGCCACCCAGGCGTCCCTGGTGCTTTCTTCAGAGGGTCTAGTCTGGGGGCCCGTTGGGAAAGGGAGGGTGAAGGACACCTGAGTTCCAGTCCTGGCTTTGCCAGCAGCTCTCTGTATGACCTTAGATATGTTTCTTGCCTTGTATGTGCCTCAGTTTCCAGACTTGATCGGAAATTGGTGTGGACTAGCCTTGCTTACCTGCTAAAGGGGTTGTAGAAATACAATCATAATGAGCTGGGAACGTGTTGTTAGGAAAACAGTCCAGGGTATTTGATGGCTACAAATGGGGGCTGGTGTCTTCTTTGCTCCTTCCCTTTTTTCCATTAACGAGCTATTTAATTATCACAGTCACAAAGAACTCGTGAGGAGTCACAAAGAAAGCATGGAGGACAAGCTTTTCTGCTAAAGTGATTTCTGGTAGATGCCATCATATCCATTTCCCGAGGTTCTTAGGAAAGACTTTGAAGTTGGTTTTACACTTGACACCTGCTCTGCTGTCAGGTGTTGGGCTAGTGGCTGGTCAGATTTGAATTTCATGAGTCTATAAGTCTATTTATTCCTTAGCTCTTAGATAATGCTCTACTGGGATCACTGCATTTTAAAGGTGAAAATCTCTCAACTATGTTAAAAATGCAGGTGGAAAAGACTGGAAGGTAATATACCAAAATGTTAACTGGTGGATGGGTCATAGAGTCCTGACTGATCCCCCCCACCCCTTTACACTTCTATACTTTCCAACTTTTCAATAATGGGTTTGGCTTTTGGCATAAAAACTATACATATACCTCCTCCCACAAATCAAATATAGTGTTGTTAATGTTAGAAAAATATGGATTTTAAAAGGGAGTGACTTGCCAGTAAGCTGAGGAGCACTCGTGTATCTGGAAAATCTTACAAGGCAAGTTTGGGCCAGCCGGGGTGGAAGCTTTCTTTGAGCCCAAGCACAGTGCCCCCTTCCCACCCTCCTGCTGTGGCTCAGGCTGGGGAGCTGGGACTAGACTGGCCTTCAGGCCAGGCCTTCCTTGCAAGCATGGGTGTTTAGTGAGCCACACACACCAGTTTCGGTGGGTCTGGAGGATTAATGAGCTGCTAAAACTCGACTTCTTCATCTCCTAAAGCTTCCTTTCAGACTACAGATTCCAAACATGACCTACCACAAACCGTATGTCGCGTCCCCCTGTACTCACAATCATTGGCGTGCTCACACACACACACTCCCGAGCAAAGCCTCAGTTCCTCCTGTTGATTCCAACAATTTAAGCCAAAAGGTGCCAGAACACAGCTGTATGAGGGAGCTCGGCAACCTCAGAGCATGAATAGGACTCTAGGAAAACCCAGGGTGTGTGCCACCCTGAAAATTCAGCTTGATGATGATTCCAATTTGTTAATCCTGAAGTGTAAACACGAGCTGGTCAGAATCCATCCACTCAAAGAAACGGACATCCTTTCCTTTCTCAAATTCTGATGCCCCACCTTGGCTGGTGAGGGATTTGCTTGCTTTTATTCCTCTGATCTGGTGTGTCACTGAGTCTTGGTGAAATGGCTCTAGAGTGAACCCCTGATGGTCTCCATACCTGGTGTGGGCCTTCAGCATTTCATAACCAGACAACTGTGATCGCTCTTCCTACCTCTAGACTCTTTCTTCTCCAGTCTGCACACTATTGCCAGATTAATCTTCATGGAAAATGGAGTGGATCAGGTTATTCTCTCAATCCAAAATCCTTCCTGGAGCTCCCCTTTGCCTTCACTGAACTGAGCAGATAGGTCAGCTCTTCCTTGCACAATCCCCAGGCCAAGTGCTTCAGCCTGCGGAGCAGTGGACCGTCCCATCAAGCGCGCTGTGCCTGTTCCTCCCTGAGCCTTTGCTCGGCTTCTTCTGTTTGCTGTAGACACTCCTCTTCACTTTTGCCCACTCACCCCTGACATATTCAAGCCTGCCCATTCTCCACCCAGATGCTGTCTTCCTGTGAAGTCAGAATTGATCGCATACCTTCCTGTCCTCCCCTGCTTCATGAAAATAAGCATATTCATGTTTTCTTTCTCCTAGGCCCGTGGGTGTGCTGGGAAGTTTTCCTCATCTTGTTTTCGTAATTGATTGAACAGTTTGTGTATTAATCTCTCTGTTGATTGGCATATTCATGGGGGAGGGGTGTGGAACTACCTCTTTTGGATCTCTCCATACTGTCTAGCTGAGTGCCTTGCATCTGTATTTGTTGAAGGTGATTGAAGATTAGACATTCAAAAAACGGGTTTTCATGAGGCATCCAGAGTAGACTTAAGAAATACACTAATTTCCCCAACTTCATTTGTGGTGGATAAGAAGCAAAAATTCTGTGCCATCCCATTTTAGTAGAGTGCTGTGAACTGGTGCTTAAGATGTCTTAAGAAGTCTTTCCTATTTTCCAACTTGAGGAGACTTCTAAAAATGAGTAATTTTTGTTCCATGAGAATGTGGAAGCGTGGAGAAAGAGGGACATGTAAGGATCAATATTGTCAGCCCAAAACAAGGTTAGAGCTCAGCTCTTGAGCAAATTATCTAACTTGTAATAGGACCTCAGGCTCCCCATCTGCAAAATATTGATCACATCTGCCCAAGCTATTTGTGCAGACTGTAGGATGATGGGTAGAAGCGTCTAGAACAGTGCCTGGGCACCCAGATGTGCCCAGAATGGAATAATGATTATTTTTATAGCCACTGCACATGATTCTGTTGGAAAGGAGAGCATTGTAAGTGCAGCTGCAGACAGAAAATCAGTCTGTGTCTTTCAAAAGCTCACCCTGCCCAATTGCCTTTATTACCATGTGAGGTTGTCTCTACAGTGGAGGGTTATTTGCCAGCTGACCCTGAAAATGGAGCTTGTGCTCAGGCAGGAAGGGCCAGCCAGGTGTGCTCTGCCAGGCAGCACATTTCTGTCCTCAGCTGGCTGGCTCTGCGAGCCAGGACAAGCAGATGTCTGGTTTTCTGGGACGAGAGGGCAGGATGGGGTCCCATTTGCTCTTTCCTCATGTGTGGTGTGAAATGCAACAATGGGAAAGGCTGTGCTGTGGGAAAACCATGCAAATGGAGGTCTCTTGTATGTTTCTTGCTGAAGAACAGGGCTTCAAAAACTTCATCACTCTCATTGCATCCCTAGGGGAGGAAGTCACCGAGGAAGGAAGCAGAGAGAATTGGGCCACTTTGGTAGCAGGTAGTTGAGTACCCAGCATGCGCTAGACCTAGCTTTTTGGTGCCAGAGACAAGAATGCTAGTGGTGTACAGAATATGAAGATGAATCTGCTTACTCTTATAAGTCCTGGATGGGACATATTCTCAAGTCTCTTGAGAATACGGTAAAAGTTTTAGATTTTCTCCAAGGTAAATTTGTATACGCACACACCATATTCCATAGAATTCCTGGGAGCTCAAGAATCCCCTAAAGTTAAGAGCGCTTTTTTTTTTTTTTTTAAATTTTTATTTAGTCAGAGAGAGAGAGCGAGAGCGAGCACAGGCAGACAGAGTGGCAGGCAGAGTCAGAGGGAGAAGCAGGCTCCCCGTGGAGCAAGGAGCCCGATGTGGGACTCGATCCCAGGACGCCGGGATCATGACCTGAGCCGAAGGCAGCTGCTTAACCAACTGAGCCACCCAGGCGTCCCAAGAGCGCTTTTTAAAGTGATTATAATTGAGTAGAAAATGTTAACCTGGACACTGGATGCAGAAATACCTGCTTCAAGTTTGCGTTCCATCCCTTACCAGCCACGTAGCTCCTGAAATGAATGAATGACCTTAGCTCGTTTACCTTCACGAAGCCTCAGACACCTCACACAGATGGGGAGGTGGGAAGAACAGCAGGGGCATCTCCTGGGGCTGTAGAGAAGATGAAGTAAGTTCATAAGCAGAAAAGCTATTAGCACGCTGCCTGGCAAGTGGTAAATGATAAATAAATGATAACATAATTTTATTAGCCTGCTCTTGGGGAGTCAGGAATATAGCAGGAGATTAATTCCTATGAGCAGCTGGGAAGGAAGTAGGAACCAGAGTTTCCAGTTGAGGTCTTGTAGATCAGAGAATTGTCAAAAAACAACATGGTGGGGTTCTTCATCTGTCCAGACAATAAATTTATGGTGTCTGTCTCATGCCTGTTTGTTTTCAAGATTTTATTTATTTGTCAGAGAGTGCAGGAGCAGGAGGAGTGTCAGAGAGAGAAGCAGGCTCCCTGTTGAGCAAGGAGCCGGATCCCAGGACCCTAGGATCATGAAATGAGCAGAGGGCAGATGCTTAACCGACTGAGCCACCCAGGCATTCCCATCTCATGCCCGTTTTTAAAAGAAGGCAACCACAGTGCCATTCTGTAGGGGTGCTTCATTTATTCTGTTGGAGGAAATACGCCTCGCTTAGTGCTAAATACTAATGAGAGTCGTAATTCATCAGCAATAGTAAAAACTTCTTTCTTTAATAATAAAAAGGATAAGACGATGGCGATAGCAGTGAAGCACTCTTGAGGGATTACTGTGTGCCGGGCTTTGTGCCAGGTGCTTCCCATTAGTGTGGGTGTGTGGTGTCCTTTCTGGTGATGCTGGATCACTCAGCAGAAATCCAGAAGATCAAGGACTTTGGCTGCGTGTAGTTGGAGGTCAGCAGGCTGAGTGCGTGGATGTGCGTGCGTGTGTGTGTGTGTGTGTGTGTGTGTGTGTGTGTGTGTGTGTCTGCACTTATGCATGCTTGTGGGCTGGCGGAAAGAGAGCTTCTTCTCACCTTGTGCTCATTTGACTGCTTTCTGAGCCATAAGCGTTAACGTTTTGGAATGTGCCTGCTGAAAAATGAAGGTTTATCATGCAGAGTGTAAGATTACAACCACAAGCTTCAGAAAAGGGTTTCTGAGCTTGGGGGAGAGTTACAATTAACCTCGTAAAGAGCGCAGATGAAAGTCTTTCCCACAGTTACAATCAAAGACACTTTAGGCCACTCTTGCCCCTGAGGAATAGTTGCTTTTTATGACACGTTTTATAGTTTTATTTCAAAAACAGTCTGCATCTTAAAGCAGAATGTTGTCCACTCCCCAGGCCACCACTTACAATGTGTTTCCAGTTTTCTCAGTCGTATTACCAAGGGTCTGGATGTGAGTTGCTACCCTCAGCAGATCCACTCGAGAAGGATCTAGCCTGACTTTCCTGTGCTCAAGATCTCATCCCCACATTTCCCAGTTATTTTCTTCTGAGAGGCAAGTCTGGAGTTCGCATTGTTATGTTGGAAAGGATTGTCTTGTTCGGTCCTCTCATCTTAGTTAAGGAAACAGAGGCCTGGCCAAGAGATGGAAACCCGTTCTATCCTGTGCTTCTTCCTATACCCAGCGCTCAGCAGTTTCTCAAACCAATTTCTTGCCCACATCTTGGTTTGGAATGCTTCCTAATTGTGTCCTCTGTCCCTGTGCACACATGGGTCTGTCTCTCTCTCTGTGTGTGTTGAAACTTAAATATCACATATCTTTTCCTAAGGCATGGAAACTGAGACTAATCACCTTTCAATAATCTTCCATTGATCACCAAATGTTGCAGGGATTGACTCATAGCTTGAGGGCACCTAGGTATTATGGTTCTGCTGGGATCAGTGTGCAACTTGTTGTCATGGAATTTCAAGGTGAGTGAAATTCACATCTCTTTCCATTTTAGTGTATGTACTGCTGAATAGAGCACAGCTCCCATCTCTCTCCTACTGTGTGCTTTCTCCCTACTTCAGACAGTCTCACTGGCCCCTGGGCACAACCTTCAGCTGGCCCTGGCTCCCGGATTTTATTGCTTGAAGAATGCTTATTTATTAAAGCACAAGCAGGGGAAGCAGCACAGGGAGAGCAAGAAGCAAGGAGCGTGATGCAGGACTCGGTCCCAGCACACTGGGATCATAAACTGAGCCAAAGGCAGACACCTGACTGAGCCACCCCGACACCAGTGAGGAATGCTTTAAATGCTTTCTCCACCATCCTATGCCTTCTGACAGTGACTAGACCAAAGCGTGGCATTTGACCTAATTCTGACGTCACGGGCGTGTGTGTCTTGCATTTGTACCTCGCTCAGGGCTACTGCAGTGGCCTGACCTCTCTCATGGTGACTGCAGGCTCTTTCTTGATCAGCACTCCCCGCTCTCCTGGTCCAGCTTGGCTCAGCACAGGGCCACTCTTGGCAGCCGCCTGCTGCCAAACTTGTGAACTTCTCATTGCTTTGAGCAGAGAAGGCAAATGATTCTTTTTTAGGTGGCACTTCTGGGTGGTTGGCAGAGAATGTCTGAGATGCGTGCCCTGAAGTGCTGTGATTAGTGGTGTCAGACACGTGTGGGGAGAGGTGGGGGGTGGGGTGGGAGGGTGGGCTGGGGGGTGCTGTGCTGCCTCATCCCTAGCCAAGAAGACAAGGTGTGAACTTCTAAACATGGCATACCAGACTCTTCATGATGTGGTTTCTGCCCAGAATCGTTGGCCACTCCCAGCCCGCGTCCTCCGTCCATGCTTTTCTTGCCTGTTTGTGCACACTGGCACCAATGTCTTCATGAGGCACAACGGCCTCTTTTTCCTGAGCGCCAATGTCAAGAGCTAAAGATAGGAAGTAATCCATGTGTGCTTGGGTGACTGGGGGGCTCGGTGGATTAAACATCTGCTTCAGGCTCAGCTCAGATCTCAGGGTGTTGGGACTGAGACCTGCATCAGTCTCTCCGCTCAGCAGGGAGTCTGCTTCTCCCTCGGCACACATACTCTGTCTCAAATAAAATCTTAAAAAAAAGGAAATAATACATGTGTCCTTCTATCAGGGAATATGTATTTTTTCTTTCTAACCTGAACACCCAGCGCGGTGCATGGCGTGGAGCGGGAGCTTTGGGAAGGCTGCGGGAATGAATCCGTATATGGGCAAATGAACAAGCAAAGGAGCAGAGATACGTACTGTTGTGCAGTGTTTAATTTGTGAGTGGTCGGTCAGGATTATCGGATAATGAGGGTAGGATAGGTAAGACCAAATGATCTACTCTGTCTAGGACGATTTCTGCATCTTTTCACATTCTTGAAAACAGTTTGGGAAGGCTGCACAGGAACGGACCAGCATGGGGGTATCTGCTCACACAGCCAGAGGAACCGAATAAAACCCTGTTTTGGAGTCGGTCGGCAGGATGAGGCTTGTCTCTGTAGCCAGCACACCAGGCACATCCTCGTGTGGCTCACGTTCAGTCAGCAGGTGAGGCGATGAGAACAAGTGCAAGGCACAATCTGAGCTACGGCTGCTTCATTTTTTCCAAGATTTGTGTGTGCACGAGCTATATGGTGCAATAATCTGGACTAATTAGTACCCATGCACCTAGGTGTCTTCTGAAATTGCATTTGGCTTGCAGTTTTCCATGACATCCTGTCCAGCCCTACTGGGATATGTGACTGCATGGCATCTATGTTGGCTGCTGGTGTAAAGGTGCCAGTGCTTGAGAATCAGTGATTCGCCTCTGATAGTGTAAATAAATAGGCATGATTTCAGTTTGGTGGATCCTTAAAACCTGTTATTCCCCTCGCTGGAGTTTCCCTAACCCTTAATCTGGTAACTCCCTGTTCTATGGGGACAATGCATAAACCTACCTTATTTTGTTAGAATCCTCTTGAGAACAGATTCTGTTGGTGGCCACTCAGATTACTCTCCACACTCCATCTCTCTTGCCTTTTGTCCATTATGGTGACCAAGAAGCCAGACCTTTGACTTGTAGCTCCCCTAGCAGCTTGGGGGCAGCATTATGATCTGGTTCCAGTCAGTGAGAAGGCTTCTGGGCAGGGGTTTTGACTTTACCCTTGGTTGCAGAGGGCAAAATAACCAGCATCCGGGGCTGCTGATACTGTGTCTCTCAGTGGAATTTGCCTCCTAGAGTCTTGTGGGTTGGAAGTGGTCTCCACCTTTGATCCTGAAGGATTTGAGACTTAACATAATGAGAACACAAAAAAAGGAGAAAAAGGAACAGGCAAGAGCAAAGACTGGAGAATATGAGGAAGGATGGGATTTGCTAGAAGCTGTGGTGGGGGGACGTTCTAGCCTTGCCCCCCTTAGGCTGCTTAGAGGGTCAGAGATAGAGACCCTGGTCCTATCCCTTATGAATGCCCCTGTGTGGCTCTCATGACTGGACTTTTTTTTTTTTTTAAGATTTTATTTATTTATTTGACAGAGATCACAAGTAGGCAGAGAGGCATCACAAGTAGGCAGAGAGGCAGGCGGCGGGGGAGCGGGGAGCAGGCTACCTGCTGAGCAGAGAGCCCCATGTGGGGCTCGATCCTAGGACCCTGGGATCATGACCTGAACCGAAGGCAGAGGCTTTAACCCACTGAGCCACCCAGGCGCCCCTCATGACTGGACTTTTGTGGCCTCTGGGGTCTTGGTGCACCATGGCCCACAACCTCAGGTCTGAAGTGTTTTCTGTGCCTTTTGGTTGTGGTGAAGATTAAGTGAGATGCTACACATAGAGACTTAAGATCTGTGCCCAACCCTTGGTGCTTAATAAATACTAGTGCTTTCTAAATGTTAATGACTCATCTTGTTACCTTTGAAAGTGTACAAATCTAGTATGCAGTTTATACCTTTATGAAGAAAACGCAAAGGCCACATTTGTCAGCTGGTGTGATAGAACTGTTTGGTGTTTGTTTCTTCTGTGATGGGAGACGAAAAAAGATTCTCGAGAGCCAAGAATTTTATTCTTGTGAATTTTCTTTTTCTGTAAAGAAGGGCTATCTCTACCAGAAATCAAGAACGGACTTAACACCCATCATGTGTGTAGATCTGTCTGTTCTCTCCTAACACCTCCTCATTCCCTAGACCTTTGCCAGCATCTGGGAGGTCCAGTAAGAAATGTTCTTTAAATCCTCTGCATTCTTCCAGAAGCCCAAGGGGTTTAACAAGTTCTGATTTTAGCTAAAACATATAAACCAAAAAAAAAAAAAGAAAAGAAAAAAAAAGAAAAAAAGAACAATTTCTGCAACTTGGTTTCTTTATGCCAGGAATCTTTGTGGTTTTTGTCAAGTAACAAAGCATAACCTGAATTTTCTGTTATTGTTTATTGGGCAGTCAATATAAAGCAGGATATTTCTTCAGAGATAAGCAAGCGTGTTGCTGTTAACACATATGATAACATATTTTATTGAATGATTGTGTTTCACACAATCCATATAAAGTTCCTAGCAGTAAACTTTAATTGCTGGAGAGAAGAATATATTGAAAGAGTACAGTTGGAAAGAGGTGACTTAAAAATTTTCCCTTTAAGCCAAACATCTGAGAAATAGGGAAGAATCATTAACGAAATCAGAGACGACTTTGACATATTGAATTATGAGCACACAACACAATGAAATAATTTTGTTACAGCCGCTCAGCTGTGGTAATAATTAAACTCAAAATTCAGCCTTCTGCTTTTTGGGGGGTTGGGAAAGGGGTGTCATGAATAGTGACTTCAGTCCCTAAGAATCAAATGCTTGTTTAAAAATATTTATGTTACACGGAGGAATAAATTTAGTGCAATAAGGCAGTTTTTCTACCGTCATTCCACTCATTGTTGAAATTACTTTTCTTTCACTTTAATGACATTATAGGATATTTGGCTCAAATTTTGAAAAGCTCCTTAGAGGCAGAGAGAAAAAAAAATGCAGATTAGCAATAGTAAATCTTTTTTTGATTGAGGTTAGAATAGCTGTTGAAATTTTGCTATCAGTTGAGATTCCAAAGGTTTCCAGAATTCAGGCAAGCAGCAGTGGGGTATGGGAATGTTGAGTTAATGATCAGGTTGGTAGCTAATGAGCGAGTGGTGGAGAAAATTCTCACTGTCTGAACTGAGGCATTGACTACTAGATTCAGATCTGCCTGCATGTTTTGCTTGGCCACATGCTGCTTTGAAGGACAAAGTGTTCCTTTCTGTGGTTACTCAGGTGGGAAATGGTCTCTGGTGGGAGGTCTGGGGCAGGAGAGAATGCACGGAAGCCATCTCTCCTCCA
This sequence comes from Mustela nigripes, assembly GCF_022355385.1. Taxonomy (NCBI): domain Eukaryota; kingdom Metazoa; phylum Chordata; class Mammalia; order Carnivora; family Mustelidae; genus Mustela; species Mustela nigripes. The sequence continues at coordinate 49,455,812 of NC_081565.1, forward strand.
ATATCCATAGCAGGAGACAGGTTTATGTTTAGAGACAGAAGAGTCTCCGGAGACTTTGACAGAGCCCTTGGCATTGAAAATCTGACATGGAGGCTAAAGATACCTCAGCTCCAAGTTGTGGGGCTCAAGGCTGTGGGATGTCTGTCTGTAAACCCTGTGAAGTACCTGGTAATTCACAGTAATTTGTAAGGCACTTGACAACTCTCAGGCCATTCAATAACTTTGTGTAGGACATAAAGACAGTACTGAGCCCCAGAGTTGGGATGTCAGGATGCTGTGCTGGAGGAGATGGAAGGCAGCTATGCCTGGCATCTTCCGTGGACCTTTGGCCCTGCTCAAGCCATTGCTAGTTCACCTGCTGAAACTCAGAGCTGAAAGAGGGCTGGGCTAGATGTCCGCATACACAGGGTTAGGGAGAAGGTAGTGGCAGCACACCTGAGCTGATGGCTGGTCTTTTATTTACAGACTCATGCAGAACTTCCAGTTCTTTCCCCAAACTTGAAGTTGAGAGAGAAGCAGGAGTCTCTTAGGAGCTACTGTAGTTTGGGGAAATCTGACCTCAAAGATGACAGCTCATGGTACTCTTAGCCAGTTTCTGATCATCTCCCAGAAAGGGGCTGTGTTTTCACAGCCCTTCATGGCTCTTTATGCGAAATGAGAACAAGGGCCTGTGTGGAGGGAGAGAGTATGAAACAAATTAATGCATGTGCGGTGGTGGCTGTCAGCTAGCTGGTGGAAACTGACAGGGTATATAGTAGTAAAACTGTTGTCTTTCTACCTTAATTAATTATATGAGACATTTAACATGTGGAAACATCAAGCCAAACATCTGGGGTTTTATAGGCAGTGGCGTTTATCCAACTTTAGACTCTCCCTGCTTTCTAAGTAAGATCCATGCTCATTGGGTACCGTTCATTCTTCAGCATTGTAAGTCAGAGGCCACTCCATCCCCAACTCCAAGCTCTGTGATTGTGGGAGGAAAAGGGTCTCAGATTCTGAGTGATTAACTTGAATTTTCTTCAGAAAGGAACTAGATATGATGAAAAGAGCGTCTCTTGAGAAGTCAGCAAAACTGGCCCTCGTCCTGGTTTTACCACTGATTTTGCTGTGAGGTTGACCAAGTCTTGAGCCCCCTGGCCTTGCTCCCACATCTGGGATATGGGAAGGGGGTTAGTAATTTCTGTCTTCCTTAGCTGTAGGGTCACAAAAGGAGTGAGACCACATGGAAAATTTCTGTAAACTATGTGTTCTACAGTTCTGTCATCCAGTCATCCAAAAAAATTTTTGTCAACTTGTAGGTATTCTGGACCTTGAGCCTAGCTGGTTATAATAGTGAACAAAATATCCTTCTTATCACCCATCCCCCATCCCCCACAGAAGGGGAGCCTAGTCTGGGCAGCAAATAAGCACTAAGCAGTTTTTAATGTTGTGGGACTAATGGTATGATAAGAGTGACCACAGAGTGCTATGCAAGCAAAGCCATCTTGGGTCGGGGTGAGGTGGTGGTGGGTTGAGGACAGTGATTGTTCTAAGATCGAGATTAAACAGGCTTTGGTTGCTTTTGCAATGCCTGAAAGAGAGCCTTGGGAAGATTTGTTTAGCACAGCTGTCGGATTTCATCTAAAATTCATAGGGTGCTTAATAGATTTCTTGAAGACAGTGAAACTCCAGTGAAGTATGTGAGCTTGCTGCTTTTTGGCTGGAGGACACTGAAAGGCCATGTGGGAACAAGCCCAGTGCAGCTGATACAAATTTCAGAGTGTGAGAAGGGAAGCTTCCTTAGGTTGTTGGCTCTGCACTTATCATCAGCTTAAATCAAAATCCTGTTTTGTCCCAGGTGGTTGGACTAAAGCCCTATTAGCCTCAAGGGAACTCTTGCTTAAGCAGATACACACTTGTTTCATGTAGGCCCTACCTCTTAGGGATTTGTTTTAATATTTCTTTCATTAAAAGAATTTAAATCTGCAAAAAAAAAAAAAAAAAAAAGAAAAGAAAAGAAAATAAAGTGATCAACCAAACCCCATGTACACATTTCCAACACTGATAATTATTAAGATTTGGTTCATCCAGTTAAAGACATCTTGTCATTTTACCCCTTAATACTTTATTATGCATCTTGAAAAGTATGGACATTTTCTTATATAACCACAATGTCATGATCACATCTAAAAATCAGAGAATTTTAGGGTCACCTGGGTGGCCCAGTCCACGGACCAGCTGACTCTTGATTTCGTCTCTGGTTGTAATCTCAGGATCCTGAGATTGAGCCCTGGGTTGGCTCTGTACTCAGCATGGAGTCTGCTTGACATTCTCTCCCCCTCTCTCTGCCCCTCCCCCTGCTCATACACGCATGTGCTCTCTCAAATAAATAAATAAATAAAATCTTTATAAAAGATTAGAAAATTTTGGAGACTTTTCTTGTTCTTTCTCTTCCCCAGCATTTCATTTTGAAAAATTTCAAACATCCAACAAAATTAAAAAGATTTTAGGGACGCCTGGGTGGCTCAGTTGGTTAAGCAGTTGCCTTCGGCTCAGGTCATGATCCCAGCATCCTGGGATCGAGTCCCGCATCAGGCTCCTTGATCGGCAGGGAGCCTGCTTCTCCCTCTGCCTCTGTCTGCCTGTGCTTGTTCTCTCTCTCTGATAAATAAATAAAATCTTTAAAAAAAAAAATTTTTAAGTGAACATTTGTATATCCGCTGCCTGGATTCTAGCATTAACATCGACGTATCTTTCCATCCATCCCTCCATCCACCCATCTTTTTTTTTATGTATTTCAGAGTAAGTCACAGAAGTCAGCAGACTTCTCCCCTAAATAGTTCAGCATTCATATCGTTAATGGCAGCACGATATTTTTGTCCTTTTTCTTCTTTTGAGGTAAATTTACAGTGAAATTCCTAAATCTTGAGGTGGTATTTGCTGAGTTTTGAGAAATTCCACTGTTTGTGCAACCCAGACCCATACCATATATGGAACATTACCAACACCTCAGAAGGTTCTTGCATTCTCCTTCCCAGTCAGTCCCTTCTCTCACTCCCAGTGGTAACCAACAATCTGATTTTTTCCCACCACTAAAGATCAGTTCCTCCTGTTCTAGAATTTCACATAAATGGAATCATAAAGCATGTGCTCTTTTGATTTGTTGTTCTTCTGCTGAAAATGTTCTTTGCTGCTGTGTGACTGAAAGTACTTTTTTTTTTTTTTTTTTTTTTTTTTTTTTTGCTGAGTACTTTTTCGTCAAATGATTATACCACAGTTTACCTGTGCTCCCATTGATGGATGTCTGGCCTGTTTCTAGTTTTGGTTAAACGAGTGTGCCTCTGTGAACATTCTTGACTAACTCTTTTTTTGTGAATAAAGGTTTTTATTTCTTGTGGGTAAATGCCTAGGAATGGAATTGCTGGGCTAGGAGGTAGCCCAGAATGTAGAAATGACCATACATTAAAAAAAAAAGATTTTTTAATATATTAGACAGAGAGAGCACATGAGTGAGCAGGAGCCAGGGGAAGGGCAGAGGAGGGGCAGGGAGAGAGGGAGAGAGTACTCCAAATAGACTCTGTGCTGAATGTAGAGTCTGATATGGGGATAGGTCTCTTGACCCCAAACTCATGATCTGAGTGGAAACCAAGAGTTGGAGTCTTAACCAGCGGAGCCACCCAGGCACCCTGAAATGGCTATGTATTTTGCCAAATAGTCTTGGACTATTTTGCATTCCTACCAACAATGGAAGAAAATTGGTGTTGTTTCACTTTGTGAGCAGTAGCTTTTGTCAGTTTTTAACATTCTAACAATTCTGGTATGTGTGTAGTGGTATCTTACTGCAGTTTAAACTGATGTTTTCCTGATGATGCATATTAAGCATTTTTGTCTATGTTTATTATCCATTCGTGTATCATTTTGGTGATGTGTCTGTTCAAATCTTTGGTTGTTATTTTTTGTCTTTACTATTGAGTTATATTTAATCTTTATATGTTGTGGATCTCAGTCTTTGACTGGATATCTGTTTTGCAAATGCTGTTTCCAAGTGTGTGGCTTCCTTGCTTATTTTCTTAATGGTATCTTTGAGCAGGTTTTGACTTGGACAATGTCTAACTAATTCCTCCTTTTATAATTACTATTTTCTTTGCTTTCCCTTACGTTACAAAGATATTCTCTTTGGAAACATTTATAATTCTAGATTTCACATCTGGGTTTGTAATTCAGCTCAAATTGTGTGTGTGTGTGTGTGTGTGTGTGTATGTGAGAGAGAGAGAGAGAGAGGGGGAAGAGCCATACAACAAGGGTAAACAAACATGAGTATAGGTGCTGGGTTTCCTCTTCAGCCGTTTGTAATTGTTCTCTGCGAGGCCATGACCATACCTGGTCCTGTTCTTGTATGCTTCCAGCAATCATACATTGAGTGCCCATCAGGAGCCATGCACCAAGGTAATGCAACAAGACCCCCCGGCAGGTTAGACTTGAGCAAGAGATTACCAGCATGTGTGTGTGAATGTGGGCAAGAGCAGAGTGAACATGAACTGATGTGGGGGTTCGGAAGTCCTCCGAGAAGGAGGTATTTTTGATCTAAAACCTGAAGGAAGTGAAGGGGAATGGGTAGGAATGAAGTTCTGGGTTGAGCGTTGCCAAGTCTCTGGGGAGGCTTGACTCTCTAAGAGTTAGAAAGAGAAAGAGCCTTGGCAACTGGCCTGTTTCTCTCTCTCTCCTCTTCCATGTGTCTGTTTCCAAGGGTCCATGGGGCCCCTGCCAGAGTCCCTGCCCTGTATCTTCTGAAGATGCCCTGACCAATTGAACTTTCTTGAAATGGTTTCTCCAGTTAATGTCAGTACTTTTTTGCAGAAGAAACTCTTCTTCCTTTTGACTGACAAGGGGAAGAATAGCCCCGCACACATTCTGTCTTGCTCTCTCCAGGCCCGCAGTTTCTCCCAAAGACCCCTGGCTCTTGCTGACTTCCCTTCTGTCCTCCAAGCCTGAGTGCTCATGGCCTGCCAGGGCTCCTCTCCTGCCATATCCCCTCAGATTCCTGTCTGCCAAGCCACAGCTCTCCCCAGAGATACCAAGCTCTGCTGCAGAGAGTCCTGCACCTGACATGGGTCAGCTGGGCCTCTTGGGCCCTGCCCTTGACCATACTACTCCTGGAAGCAGGTCTGCATTCTCTCTAGTTGTCCCTCAGCATCCCCCTCCACCCCCCCTGCCCTGAGTGCCCTGTGTACACTTTGAACATCTCTTCTGGCTGCCTTCCCACCTCATCTGCTCTCCCTCTTCTGGTGCCCTTGTACTCTGGGTCAAGGCTGTCAAACTGGTGCTGCTGATTCCCTTCTCATCTTGTCTCCTGAGCCTCGTCCACCTTCCTTCCTCCATCACATCTCCTCTGCAGCCCAGGCTCTGGCTCCATCAATTATTTTTGCTCATCAAGGGATCCCGCTCTTCTCATCTGTTTCCCTACCTACAGAGAGATGATCTGACTTCTGTCCACGGGCTCCTGATGGTGATCACATGGTTAACAATTCTTAGGTACTTCCTGGGTAGTTTCTTGAGCTCCTGTTCGATTTTTCTTGCCACTTTTGCTACCAGATTTTTCAGCATGGTGGCCTCTCTCCCTCCACTTCAGCAGCCTCAATTCATGGCTCCACTAAAGGCAATTTTCAGTCAACAGAAGAGATGTCTTTTTGTCTGTCCTCAGGTCTTTTTTTCTGTGGCATTTAACTGTTGAACACTTAAGTCTTTATTTGACCTTTACGGCACTGAATTTTTTTTTACTTTTTTTTTTTTAAGATTTTATTCATTTAACACAGAGACATAGTGAGAGAGGGAACACAAGCAAGGGGAGTGGGAGAGGGAGAGGCAGGCTTCCTGCCCAGGAGGGAGTCTGAGATGGGGCTTGAACCGGGACCCTGAGATCCTGACCTGAGCCGAAGGCAGATGCTTAATGACTGAGCCACCCAGGTGCCCCTGAATTTTCTTTTTATTGTGAGGTTTTTTTTTTCTCCCCCACCCTGCAACTTCTTTGTCCTATTTCCTAAACCTAGTGCTCTTCAAGGTTTTGTCCTTGTTTTTATTACTTTGTCTTCTTAGGGAGTTCATTTATACTTTTATGGCTTTGTTGTCATTCTGGATATTTTCCAAAGGTGTCATTCCAGCCAGTCACCATTTTCAATGGTGTGTGGTCATCTCCACCAGTATTCCCTTCCTTTCTTTCCTTCCCTTTTGTTGATTGGCTGATTGATCCACTCTTCCCCACTTCCCTAGCCTGGCATCCTTGACAGAAATGGCTAATCAATCAAGACAATCTTTCTCCCTAAACTCAGTTGTGACCTCAGGTTCTCTTCGCTGTGGCCTCTGAGGCGCTGCTGGTTGGGTCATCGTTTGCACCTGTCATGTTTGTACCAAATGGTCTTCAGGTTGCTTACTCTCCTTCCCATATTTAAGGTTTTGGACCTGCCTTCTGTCACTCTAATTCTGATCTGCTGAAAGACAAGTTGCCACCAAAGAGTTCTACTTTATACTCCCTGCTCACTTCCCTAGTACTGTGGGCAGAACATAAGCTGGAGTTACCAGATTTCTCACAATGTTCTGATTTTTTTTTTTTTTAAGATCTTATTTATTTATTTATTTATTTTAGAGAGTGAGCAAGCGCTTGTGTGTGAGCAGGGGGAGGAAGCAAGGGAGAGAGAGGATCTCAACCGGACTCTGCACTGAGCATGGAACCTGATATGGCGCTTGATCTCACGACCCTGAGATCATGACCTGAGCTGGAATCACGAGTCAGAGACCTACCTGACTGAGCCACCCAGGTGCCCCTGTTCTGACTCTTTAAAGATCTGTATAGAAAAGGTAGGTAGGGAGTATGAGTCCTTATGTCTCAACATCGGCATGAAATATATATCTATGTATGTTCAAAAATGGTCCCATGTATCTGTTAATAAAAACATTTTCACTTGTCCTTTGGCTCTTTGGGTATGTTATAAAGAGGAAAGAAGAAATTTTAGTAAACAATTTGGAAGTTTATCAATCACTGAAAGTATAAAATATGCATTTCAGGAAAAGCACTAGCTTTACTTACCAGCAGAGATTACTTGGGTTGGCTTTGTGAGCTGCTCATGTTCAAGGAGACCATTCCAGAGACATGGGTTTTCCTCTGAGAAGATCCTGCCTCTAGGAACTTCAAGTTTTTGTTATTCTAGACACCCTGGACTCTTTCTGAACTATCAGCGTGGAATGTGACTTTTATGACTGGAGGTTTGCTGATCCTTGGCAGTTTCTCCACTACTAGACCCAAGAATGCATTTTCTGCTCTGTTTTCTTCCCTCACATAGCAGCTGTGACAGGTCACAGACTCCTAACTACTGGGAAAAAGGAAAAATGGGCTGTAAATCCTTAAAGAGTGTGAACTTTGAGTTTTACATTGGATTGTAACTGGAAGTCAGTTATGTGGGAGGTGACGTGGGACGTGGGCTGAACGTTGCTGCTGACCAGCTGTGTGACCTCAGGCAGCAGCTCAGCATCTCTTGGTTCCAGGGTCCACATCTGCCTGAGGAAGCGGTAGGGCTGGCTGATCTCGTGGGTCCTCTGGACCTGGCGTTCCATGTTCTTTGTTTTCCTGGTTGTTATTGTTACTGCTTGAATGATTTGCTCTTCTTTGGATGACATCAAAGATCTGTGGAAAGGTCAGAGTTTTGCACTTGATCTTAGTCCCAAGGCCAAGAAGCAATGGAAAGGTCAGAATTTTAAAGAGTATTTGGAATTGTATGTCTTTGTGGGTTTCTTTCAGAATAGTTTTAGGGTCTTTGGGAAAGAGGAGTGTGTCTTGCCTTGGAAGATTCTGAGTGTAGTGAAGGGGAAGGGACAGGTCTAAGAGCAGCCTATTAACTGGGCTGTCCCTACATTTACCCGGGCATCCAGAAACCAGAGGTATTCGGTATAGGTTGGCCTCCCCTGAAACCACACAGTATATGGCTGTGATTAAGGGCACAGGCTTTGGAATCAGGCAGAAGATCTGGGGTTTTAGTCCTGATTTCATTGCAGTCTGGCTATGTGGCCTTGAGCAAAATCACACCTCCCATGTCTCAGTTTCATGTTTATAAAATGGGGATAATAGTGTCTTGTTTGTGGCATTACTATGAGGATTAGACGGGATAACATATAAAACTCTTAGCCCATGTGGTGGATAGTAATTGCTCAATAAACAGCCTATTAATTTCAGACTGCTTGCCTTGGACTAGGCTAGTCCTTTTATCTCCAGTATTTGATTTAATCCACATAATCCTACAAAGTAGAAGTTATCTACAGATCGGGAAGAAACTGAAGCTCAGAAGAATTACATTAACTAAGGGAAAAAAAGGCTCCTTAACAGTACACAAGCAGTCAGTGACAGGCCTAGAATTGGAAACCAGATCTTCCTGCCTCCAAAGTCCCTCTCTGCCATGTGCATTGCCTTCCGGAGTGAAGGAGAGCCTTCTTCCCTGCCCACACCAGGCTAAACTCGGGGGAGTCTGGGAAACCATGGTAGAGGCAAGAGAAGTCATTGCTATCCATAGATGCTATATTGTTTACAAACAGGTCACCATCTAAAAGAGCATTGGAGGGCACCTGGGTGGCTCAGTGGGTTAAAGCCTCTGCCTTCTGCTCAGGTCATGATCCCAGGGTCCTGGGATTGAGCCCTGCATCGGGCTCTCTGCTCAGCAGGGAGCCTGCTTCCCTCTCTCACTTTCTCTCTGCCTGCCTCTCTGCCTACTTGTGATCTCTGTCAAATAAATAAATAAAATCTTTAAAAAAATAAATAAGTAAATAAAATCTTAAAATCTTAAAATAAATAAATAAAAATAAAATAAATAAAATATATTTAAATATATTTTTAAAATAAAAATAAAAAAATAAAATAAAATCTTAAAAAAAAAAAAAAAGAGGATTGGAAGCTTCTGTGCTTGAGAAATTCAGTTACAGTACCCTGGCTATTGTTTGTGGTGCTTGTTGGTGGCCAGAAGAATTGCCATGCTGTTCATCAGCTTTTTGCCAGGATGAACATCTGTGTTTGCAGCCATGAGGAGAATTGATCTGAAAGTTAGTAAGTAAACGCCCATGTAAGGCGGTATAGAAAAATGTTCCTGAAAGAGGTAGGGACACAGCCAGGCACACAGCCAGAGGAGACAGTGAGTCCTAGCCCGTGACAGTGCAGTTGCATTCTTAGCAGCTTCCAAGGGTGGTGGTGGTGGTGGTAGGCATGGCTTGCAAGATGGGCCTTGAAGAACGAGAAGCATTTTGGGAATGCTTGCTCCTAGATGTGGAGCAAGAAGAATTAAAGGAAAATTCAATTTTTCCTGTCCCTTAGGGCCTCTGTTTATGTCCCAGGAAGGCAAGTCAGAGAGTCCAAGTAGGAGATAAATGTGATATGAATCAAGAAAAATATTTCTAGGTACATTGTTCTTTCTTCTGCTTGCGGAGAACGCTGGCATCCAAGGGTTGGCATTTCTTTCTTGTGAACCTTCAGATTCTAGATTGTGCTACTAGCCACCACCTTCCGGGGCTAGTAAGCCCTTGAAATGTGGTATCCATTCCTTTTTTTAAAAAGATTTTATTTATCTATTTATGTATTTAGTGCGTGTGTGTGTGAGTGGGGGTGGGGAGGAGGCAGAGGGAGAGACAGAATCTCAAGCAGACTCTGTGCTGAGTGTGGAGCCTGACATGGGGCTCGATCTCACGACCCTGAGATGGTGACCTGGGCTGAAATTAGGAGTTGGACACTTAACCGATTGAGTCACCCAGGTGCCTCGAAATGTGTTATTTCTAATTGAGACATGCAGTCAATGTAAAATGCCTATTGGATTTTGAAGTTCTAGTATGAAAGCAAAATATCTTAATTTTTGATATTGATTATATGTTGAAATGGAATATATTGGATTAAATTATATATTCAAATTAATTTTGCCTCCTTTTACCATTTGAAGGTAGCTACTAGAACATTTAAAATGTGTGTGGCTCTCCTACCTGGCTTGTATTCTCTATCAGGTGCTGCAATGCTAGAGGAACTTGTCAGATCTTTAATGTTCTCTCATCCATTCTATGGATCCTACAGACCTAGATGTCAGGAAATGAGTCTGGTCATTCAGATGCAAAAGAGAACTAGATGCTTTCCATGGCTGGGTTGTACACATGGTTATCTGAACTTCTGATTTTTTTTTTTGTCAGCATTGTGAGGACATTGGATTAGATAATCTCCATAGCTCCTCTTCTTTACTTATTTTTAAAGATTTTATCCACTTACTTTTCAGTGAGAGAGAGAGAGAGAGAGCATAAATAGTGGGGAGCAGTAGGCAGAGAGAGAAGCAGGCTTCCTCCTGAGCAGGGAGCCTGATGCGGGACTTGATCCCAGGACCCTGGGATCACGACTTGAGCCGAAGGCGGGTGCGTAACAGACAGCCACCCAGGCATCCCTCCATGACCCCTTTTAAAATTCAATTTTTAAAATTCCATAGTTCTAGCTTGGAGTCAGTGCTCAGAGTCAACTATTATTCACCTTTTCTGTATTCTGTTGAAAGGTTTCCACTATTCCCTTTACCAAATATCAGAAAAAGGATTATTTCCTTTTTCCTGTGGTCCTTTAGTAAATTCTGGAGTGGAAAGACTTTAGATAGTCCTGGTAAGGAAGCCTCCCTTCCTTTTGCCTTCTCTGCCTAGTGGCCCCTAGTGGGCTGGTTTGAGTGTGTACCCCCAGCCTGGTGGCCATGGCAGCCCCTCAAAGGATATGGGTATCAGAGAGTTTGAAGAGGTCTCCTTTCTTGGGCTCATGATTGTCAGGCTTACTTTAAAATACCCCAAGCTTGGGGCGCCTGGGTGGCTCAGTGGGTTAAAGCCTCTACCTTCAGCTCAGGTCATGATCCCAGGGTTCTGGGATCTAGCCCCGCATCAGGCTCTCTGCTCAGCAGGGAGTCTGCTTCCTCCTCTCTCTCTGCCTGCCTCTCTGCCTACTTGTGATCTCTATCTGTCAAATAAATGAATAAAATCTTAAAAAAAAAAATACCCAAAGCTTGGTGATTCCACATTCTTTTCCCCTTCCTTCCTTTCTTCCAATCTCTCTCTCTTTTTTAAGATTGTATTTATTCATTTGACAGGGAGAGAGCATGCATAAGCAGGGAGAGCAGCAGGCAGAGGGAGAGGGAGAAGCAGACTCTCCACGGAGCAGGGACCCTGATGTGGGACTCGATCCCAGAACCCTGGGATCATGACCCGAGCCGAAGGCAGCTGCTTAATTGACTGAGCCACTCAAGCTTCCCTCCACACACTTTCTTTAATCACTCCTAGGCCCACTAAAAATTAAGAATTGAAGTGTTTCCCTTTTTTGGGAAAAAGGTGGCAGACCGACAAGGAGGAGATACCGTGCTTGGCGACTTGGGAGTATACTCAGGGCTTTGGGTTAAAGAGTAAGGCAAAGGAGGGCGTCCTAGGAGCAGACAGGTGGTGAAACATTTACTTTCAATTAAGAGTCTTTGGTACTTCAGAGTGAGACAGATTTTAGTTAACTAGCAACGAGTTCAGAACAACCCGGCCGCCTTCCCTATAGACAGATAACATTCCACTTCAAGGAACATCAGTGTCTGAGTGGAAGCTTATTGCTTTATTGAAATCCCCTCTCACAATACCAATCACAATGTAGTATTTTGCCATGAAATTTATTTTTCTTGAGGAATAAGTCTTTATAGTGTGAAGTCAAAAAAAGTAACCTTATGGAAAGGGGGGATTATATAAAAACAAAGTTTTACTGGTTTGCAAAACAAGGGCCCTGGAAAGGGAAAATATTGCTATGCCTGTGGGGTCGATTTTATTGCAAGTGCTTGAATCAAAGTTATTCTTAATAAAATCATGACTTTTTTTCTCAGAGCGCGGGTGAACAAAATAGATTGGCAGAGGCATTTTTGGTAGGCAGCAGTTCTTGGCTTTTGATTTGAGGTTTGTAGGAATCCTAAAATGATAGGGTGCTAATTGGTTCAGATTGAAACCTCAGGTAATTGGACTGATGGTGAACACAGGAATGGTAATGATATCTAATGTTTACATAGCATGGGATGCGGTTATTTTGTTTACTGTGCAAACACAATTATCTCTTGAGTGAACAGAAGATGAAAGCACTCACTGACTCATGTAGCCATGATTGGGGCCCATTTTATTAAATATATAAAATGTTAAACACAATAATCTTTGTCTATGAAATGCCAACAACATGCATTTTGAAAAAGAACAACTAAACTTTTATTAAGTGTATTTAACACTGAAGTTTGTACCCTCAGGGTGGCATATTTATGTGGAAGATTTCCTTGTCAATAATTAGGAAAATCTAAAATATTGGGAACCAGTAGTACTTCTGTAATAATAAAAATAAAAAGTAGGGGTGCCTGGCTGCCTCAGTTGGTGGAGCCTATGCTGCCTGATGCTCTGGGTTGTAAGTTTGAGCCCCATCTTGGTGTAGAGATTACTTAAAAACAAAAACAAACAAACAAAAATGTTAAAAAAAAAAAGAATGTGGCAAGTTTGTGCTATCTTAAGGCTTTTCTGATACACAAACCTACAAATGAGAAAAGAATCATATAGGGCTCTCTTTCTCTGTCTTATAAAGATTTATTTAGAGAGTGACTCCAGAGTGGAGGAGGAGAGGGAGAGAGAGAGATTGACTCTCAGACAGATTCCCCGCTAAGTGTGGACACTTAACCGACTGAGCCGGCAGGTGCCCTGCAAAGAGTGTTCTCTCTAAAGGTACTTGTTAATATGCAGTACTAGCCGTATGAACCCAACAGGTGTTGATTGTTTTCTCTAGGGTCTGGGAGGTGGAAGAAAAGTACTGGTAACAACAGTGGTGGCAGGAAAACACTGATACAGAGGGAGGAACTTATTAACAGCAGGAATAAATAGCATGCTAACCATTGCCTGGAAAATGCTTTAGATGAGAACAGTGATGTATTCTCTCTCTCTCTTCCCCCATGTGCTGCCCCAGAATACTGTGTATTTTTGTTGTTTTTTTTTTTTTTGTATATTTTGTTTCTCTAATTAAAATCAATGTAAAAAAAAAGTTTTAAAATAAGCCATTCTGTGCTATTCCTTGGTGGAAGGAAGTTGGAGATCACAAATGTGTGGGTTTGTGGCTGTGTTGATGTCTGAAGACAAGGGGTGCCCCAGCTGGTTGGTAAGAGTTGTCTGTGGCATATGAATAATTGACAGACTGCTTAGGTTTTGAGAGCTCCAACGGCCACCCTTTGTCCAGCGATAAGTAGAATCCTAAGGTTCATTTATTACCATGTGTGCAAAATGGGAAAACTTGCCATGAATTATAACTTCAAATTCTTTTCTCTCATCTAGTTGTGTAAAGAGACCTCACGTTTATTTAATAATATATTTCTGTATCTTGTCATTTGATCAGTAATTATTCATTGGCAGATAGTCTGCGGTGTACCAGGCAGGATAAGGGACTCTAGCAGTGAGCAAGATAGAGAAGGTACTGAGCTTGAGAGACAAGAGACCGTGATCAGGCTCACCAGCAGACCAGCCAATGACTGCGAGCAGTAGGTGATGGGAGAGGCACGCGCTGGGATGAGAGAGCCTCTGTGCCAGGGGAAGGCTGCTGGGTGGATCTTAGGTAGAAGATAACCAGTGGAAGTCTTTCTGTGGGGGCAACAGCTGAGGTGAGACCCGAGGAGGAGCCAGGCTTTCAGTGTGCAACAGGTTTCCATAGCCAGTGGCATGGAGCGAGCTCAGAACTGAGGGGGTTTTGCTCCGTGTGATGGCCCTTATCTGGAAAGGTGACATTCTGAGTTGATCCAGGTACCAGCTAACTAGGAAAGGCTTAGTGCACAGCCCTGCAGTGCAGGGTCAGGTCAGGTGTTGAACCCTGACTGCTGGGTGATTGGGAGACCAGCTGGAGCATCCCTCAAAGGGCTTGGGGCCACAGCGATTTACCCATTAGGGCACTGGAAGTATTTCATATTTAAACAGGCAGTATGGCATCTGTGTGGTTGACCATCAGTTATGCTTGTGTATAATGTTGTGATTTAAGGAATTTGGGTGATGAGCCATTTGCTGCTATCCAGCATTAAAAAAAATTCTGGTCGCTTCTTAGTTTAGTAGAGAAAAGTTAAGTTCCTGTTTTTAATGCTGGCAGTCTTTTTAAAAAAATTTTTTTTTATTTTTTATAAACATATATTTCTATCCCCAGGGGTACAGGTCTGTGAATCTCCAGGTTTACACACTTCACAGCACTCACCAAAGCACATACCCTCCCCAATGTCCATAACCCCATCCCCCTTCTCCCAGCCCCCCTCCCCCCAGCAACCCTCAGTTTGTTTTGTGAGATTAAGAGTCACTTATGGTTTGTCTCCCTCCCAATCCCATCTTGTTTCATTGATTCTTTTCCTACCCACTTAAGCCTCCATGTTGCATCACCACTTCCTCATATCAGGGAGATCATATGATAGTTGTCTTTCTCCGCTTGACTTATTTCGCTAAGCATGATATGCTCTAGTTCCATCCATGTTGTCGCAAATGGCAAGATTTCATTTCTTTTGATGGCTGCATAGTATTCCATTGTGTATATATACCACATCTTCCTTATCCATTCATCTGTTGATGGACATCTAGGTTCTTTCCATAGTTTGGCTATTGTGGACATTGCTGCTATCAACATTCGGGTGCACGTGCCCCTTCGGATCACTACGTTTGTATCTTTAGGGTAAATACCCAGCAATAATGCTGGCAGTCTTGATTTGAAAACCTGGGGTCCCATTTTGAGAAGGTGGCATCATCAGACTGGCTGTATTCTTTCCCAGAAGATAACAGACCTGACTTGTGTCTTTTTTGTAGGCGGCATCACTGTCCACATCTCCCTACCAAGATTTATGATAAAATAGAGAAACCATGTCTACTCTCCGAATACACCGAGAACTACCCTCTCTATCACTGTTACCTGCCCAGAGAGTCCTTCAAGCCCAAGATGGAGTACCAGAAAGCATCCATACCCATGGAAGGCCTGACCACATCAAGGTGAGTGCAAGCAGAATAAATGTGTGAATGCTCACAAATAGAGTACTGTCCAGGGCTAAGGTACGATATGAGTATAATATGCAGTATTAGTGCATCAAGGTACAGAATCAATGTACTGTATCTTGGAAAAGTAATCCTACATTTGTTAGCCTGCTCAGTTTTTTCCAATCTCTCTCTCTCTCTTTTTTTCTTTTTTAAGATTTTATTTATTTATTTGACACAGACACAGCGAGAGACACAGACACAGTGAGAGAGGGAGCACAGGCAGGGGGAGTGGGAGAGGGAGAAGCAGGCTTCCTGCAGAGCAGGGAGCCCGACTTGGGGCTCAATCCCAGGACTCTGGGCTCATGACCTGAGTCAAAGTCAGACACTTAACAGCTGAGCCACCTGGGCGCCCCTCCCAACCTCTTCTTCCAGAGAAAGAATTGATACTGCGAGTCTAGGGGTGAGGAAAGCTAAAATGATCCACGTACCAAAGGGTTGGAGGTTAAAGAAAGTATAAAGGGAGGAAACAATGGCAGGTGGGGGGAGGCTGGAAAGGGAGTTCAGGACTTTGGCACCTAAGCTCCAGGTCGTGATGGGGATAGTGGTGAAAGGAAACTTGATAGGGACGGAGCTGTTTGGAAATCATGCCCCAGACTTTGAATTGGGATCCCCTTGAATGTTTTTCAAGAATGACCATTTTGACCCTTAAACAGCATTTGACTCTTTTTTTTTTTAATATAATTTTTTATTTTTTATAAACATATATTTTTATCCCCAGGGGTACAGGTCTGTGAATCACCAGATTTACACACTTCACAGCACTCACCAAATCACATACCCTCCCCAATGTCCATAATCCCACCCCCTTCTCCCAAACCCCCTCCCCCCA
>NC_081565.1:49476703-49511195 GCF_022355385.1 Mustela nigripes
CTTCCCGTGGCTTTGGATTCACTTCTCCGCCGGTCCTACCTTTCAGAAAGTGGTTGTTTTTCTGTTTCCAGAATTGCTGTTCTTCTTCTCTTCGATCTGCCGATGGATTTTCAGGTGTTTGCAATCTTTAGATAAGCTATCTAGCTGATCTCCAGCTAGCTGAAGTAGTCTCGGCCTGCTACTTCTCCGCCATCTTGACTTCTCCCCCCTAAACAGCATTTGACTCTTAAGCAAAATGGGTTTGAACCGCAGGGTCCATTTACCTGTGGATTTTTTTTTTTTTCCCCAATAGATAGAGTGCTGTAAATGTTTTCTCTTATGATTTTCTTCATAGCTTTTTTCTAGCTTATTATAAGAATATGTCATATTACATATCACACATAAAATATGTTAATTGGTTGTTACTGGTAAGGTTTCTGGTTCACAGTAGGCTATTAACACTTTGTTTTGGGGAGGCAGAAGTTATGTGTGGATTTTGAATGCATCAGAGTCATCATCCCTTACCTCTGCATTGTTCAAAAGTCCTTTTAGATTGCTCTTGACCTCTAAACTCTCAGATTCTTTAGAGAATTCAGTTTGAGAGACTGAACCACCTGGCTCAGGGTAGTAGGGTTGCAGAGAGATTTCCATTGAGAGGGTGGGGAAACCGATCAATTTCGGGTCTGCTCTGCATGTGGCAAGGCTATCAGAATCTGCTGCTGACACCTGGTTAGTGACCCCTGGGTGGTGATCTGTGACCTGTGATTGGTGACCTAGTGGAGTAGAAACATCTTGAACGGTGGTTGAGCAGTGTCCCAGATTGTTTACTTGGAGCCCTGATGGGACCTGAGAAAGGGACGGCTTCTCTACCTCCGGCATTCCTCATGCCTACAGGAGGGGGATGGCTGAGAGGTGGAGATCCTAGACTATGTAAATTAATGCAGCACAGAGCTTGCACATTACAGGACTCAAGACCTGGTAAATTTTCTTCCAATTGCTCCCTCTTAGCTCATAATTTTGTGCTTTCCTAGTAAAGGTCCCAGTGGTTCAGGTGAAGCAGAACGGCTCTAACTCATTCTGCCTCCAGGTTCTCCCCAAAATGGGCCTGTTTACATCCTCTTTTGAGATTGTGGTTTGGAGGCATGAAGGATTCCTACAAAAAGCCGCTATGTTCTAGATCCAAAGGAAGTCCATGTATGAGTTATGAGGCAGAAAAGCCCATGAAGAGATAAAGGAAGCCGATGGATTTCTGATATTAAGGCTGGGAGGGAGTTGAGGGCCATGTCTGATGCAAGACTCCACTGAGATCATCTCTTTTTTTTTCCCCCTCAGCACTTCCCCCTGAATCAGATCATCTTTTCAATTTTTTAAAAGATTTTATTTATTTATTTGACAGAGAGAAACATAGCGAGAGCAGGAACACAAGCAAGGAGAGTGGAAGAGGGAGAAGCAGGCCTCTCTCTGGACAGGGAGCCTAATGCAGGGCTTGATCCCATGACCCTGGGATCATGAACCTGACCCGAAGGCAGGCACTTAACGACTGAGCCATCCAGGCTTCCTTGAATCAGATCATCTTCATGTGAGACAGACATCTAACATGATTTGGTTTACGCAGAATGTTTGGTCAGTGCTGATGAAGAGTCCTAGGCTTATGTAATGCTTTGAGGGTTGGATGTTGAAGGTTGCTCTTTATTGGTCACAAGCTTAGGAGGATGAGGGTAAGTCCTCTGTAGCATGAGACCTGCCCCATCACCTAGCTCTGAGGTCCCCATATGGGCCCCACACGCCTTCCTTCCTCCTGATGGTGCTTTGCGAAAATGAAAGCTTCCCCTCTGACCTGTCCTCAATTATCCTTGCCTCATGTCACTAAAAGCCATAAACCTATCACCCAGAAGTTCCCTCTGTCTCTGCCAGAGTGACAATACCATTCATGTCAAAATGTGGCCAAAGTGGAGGATTGCAGATACTAAAAGAAGTTCCAAAACAAGTTGTTCATGACTGTAAGGGTCTTAAAAGAAAAGGTGACAGGATCAAGGTTACCCATGGGAAGGAAGAAGAGCAGAAATTCTTCTCTCCTCTCCTTTATATCCTTCCCCAGAGAGAGAAGTTAAGGGGAAGATGAGCAGAGGGCACCTCTTCACTCACCTGCACCTTAAGCTCATTGTATCTCAGCCTGGTGCCTGCCATGCTGGACACTAGTTTGCATAGACTGGGAACGTCTCAGGATTCATTTTTTTTTTTAAAGATTTTATTTATTTATTTGACAGGGAGAGAGATCACAAGTAGGCAGAGAGGCAGGCAGAGAAAGGGGAGGAAGCAGGCTCCCTGCTGAGCAGAGAGCACAATGCGGGGCTCGATCCCAGGACCCTGAGATCATGACTGGAGCCGAAGGCAGCGGCTTAACCCACTGAGCCACCCAGGTGCCCCCAGGATTCATTAAAAAAAAAAAAGTTTTAGTGAGCTCTTATTAGGATAAATGAACAAAAACCAAGATGTTACCAACTATGTTTTCTGAACCACAGAAGCTTAGCAGAGACTGTGGTCAGTATTCTTGCATATACAGCAGACTTCTGTCTGAAGAAATGTAGAGAGGTTGTCATCTGAGTGCTCCAGCAGAGGCTTCTGGGGGAAGGAACCGGTCAGCCCTGTATCGGCACACCCCTCTGTCAGCATGGATTGTCACTTCTCTGCCATGAGGACCCTTGTTACCTGACCATCTCAGCCACTTCTCTATGTAAAGGGACCCAACTTAGTTTCTGAGATTGGACATGGGGCTGCCACCTGCTGAATTTTCAAAAAGTCACATGGCTCAGGGCTTGGCTGGGTTGGGTGATTAAGTCCAGACACAAAAAACACCTGGTTTCTGGAAAGGTTATCATCCCAGCATGAGGCATGATTACAGCTGCACACAACTCTTACTGACTGTAAATCTTAGGGATTTACAGCAGGTGCCAAGAGGGGAATGCTTGTGATTTTTAGCCTTTCTAAGCACGAGGCAGTCTCTTGCAGGCCTTGGTGAGTCTCTTCTATAGGATTTGCCTTTAGTTTGAATGGATGGGAGATCAATTTATGAATAAGAGGTTTGCACTTCAAGCCTCATTTCCCCTTAGGCATGTCACCATGTAAAACACTTGGGCCCCATTCTAGGACATTAGTTTGTTAGGCAGATCTCTAAGGATGGTGGAATGGATAACCTGAGAGGAAGGAGGTAAGTCTTCAAGATGGTGTTGCATTTTATTCTAAGGGGAGGGGGGGCCATGGTGGGAGGGGTGTGAACTGGAGGCGTAGGAGGGAAGGAAGACTAGGGTTCTGACTTGATGGGTTTGGCTCAAGGGCAGAAGGCAGCCAGCTGGTATCACATATTCCTTTATTTATTGATAAGACTCTTGTTTAAACTGTGTGGAGTTGGGTGGGGGTTGGGGGAGAGCTAAAAGAGAAAAGGCATTTGGAATCCTCTTCAAATGCTAGGAAAAAAGCAGGAAAGTTGGTAGTGGGCTAAGTCTTTCCCTACTCATTGACTTATACCCATTTTCTACCCAGAGCTGTACCCTTGGGAATATACCTACTCCCCTGTCCTATAGATTGGGCCCAAGAATTAAGAAGAAATGCAGAAAGAGGTCTCAGCATTAGACTTGCCTGGGAAATTTCAGAGCCTTTGATGTTGTGGGTTTTTGATCGAATTTGGGAACATTTTGACCATTATTTCTTCAAGTGCTTTTTCTTTCTCTGAGACTCTGTTCATTTCTGTCAGTCGTTTTTTTCTGTTTTTAAAATCAATAGTTTCTGTTCATCTGTCTTCAAGTTCACAGAGTATTTCCTCAAGCTCTATTCTGATATTAAGTGACTAATTTCAGTAATTGTATATTTCATTCATGGAAGTTACATCTGATTATTTCTAGATAGTTTCTATTTCTCTTATGAATTTTCTACATTTTAATTTATTTTGACCTTATTTTGCTTTTTATAATTAAGCACAATTAGAATAGCGGCTTTAGAAATCTTTGTTTGCTAACTGTAGCATCTGGGTCTGCTTGATCTTCAGGATTATCTTTATTTATTTATTTATTTTATTATTTTTTAAAGATTTTATTTATTTATTTGAGAGAGAGACAGTGAGAGAGAGCATGAGCGAGGAGAAGGTCAGAGAGCGAAGCAGACTCCCCATGGAGCTGGGAGCCTGATGCGGGACTCGATCCTGGGACTCTGGGATCATGACCTGAGCCGAAGGCAGTTGTCCAACCAACTGAGCCACCCAGGATTATCTTTTTTTTTCTCTTAAGAATGGGTCATATTTTTCTGCATATATGTCAGTGATATTAGATTGTTCCTGTATATTGTTCAAGTTCTGTTGCAAAGACTCTGGATTTATTTTTTCATTCCTCCAAAGAGTTTATTTATATTACTGTTTTTAAAGACAGATAGAAGGGTAATTTGATTTGATTCAAAATGCAAACTGTCTTCGGTGGTACCTCCAGTCTCAGTTCTGGTGTTTTTTTTTTTTTTTTTTTTTTTAAGAGAGCACATGAGTTGCAAGGGGCAGGAGGAGAGAGAGAATCTTAAGCACGTGGTGCTCGATCTTATGATCCTGAGCTCATGACCTGAGCTGAAATCAGGAGTCAGACACGTAGCTGACTGAGCCAGCCAGGGGTCCCATCAGTTCAGTAATTTATCATTAGCATGGTTGTTTGTGAACTCAGGGGGAGCCCTGGGTGCATTTTATGTACAGAAGCCAGAGCTTCCTGTCTTGGCTTTTCTCCTTTCTAGGATTTTTTCCTTACTTTCCAGCATGTGTGGTTGCCTCAGACTTGGTCCTCTGGTTCTTCAGTCGGATATGGGAGGTTTTCTGTTTATGTTATGCTGCTTGGCTTGGCACAGATTGGAGCCTGCCTTCATACTGGAAGCTTTGGGAAAAACAAAGGTCCCACCACAAAATGGAAACTTACACAGAGGTTCATGCAGTACCAGTCCCTACTTCTGCCTGTTAGCTTTGCTCTAGCATATGCCTGTCTTGGTTGCTCTTCAGTGCTCATAGGTAGTTGTTCTTCATGTTTTTGTACAGAACTGATGTGAAGTGGTGACAGATGTTACCTTCAGCTCTAGTGGGCATTGAGGAGATGAGAGAGTATGGCAGGAGACGGATACTGGAGGCTGGTCCTTAGAATCCTGTCTGTCACAGCCCAGACAAGGAAGGCTCAGTGTGTCCTTGCCAGGATCAGGGGCATGAATCAAGCCTTGCGAATCTGCCTCAGGATCTTTCTCAGTGTGCTGGGCTGGGCTCTCAGCCTCTCTAGTGGTTTTCTGAGAGGGTGCCTTTTAACCCTGGGGAATGTTAGAATTATGTGTGGAAGGTGTGAAATGAAATAAACTGACAAAGAGCCAAGCCCTGTATTGGAGATTGCAAGAGAGGACAAAACATGAGGAGGAGAATCATAGAAATCAAGGAGAGTGTGCGCAAAAGATGAGTCACAGTATGGATGCTTACAGGATGGTTCTAGAGAATAACGGCCTGAAGAGCAGTGACTGAACTTGAAAACCTGGTGGGACTTCAGGGGGCCTGGGCTAGAAGAAAGGGCTAGCAGAACCAAATTGAATGGTGGGAGGACTGTGAATGGGAGGTAAGGAAGGCAAGTCTGTGTGTAGGCAACCCTTTCTGGAAAAGAGAGAGGAGGGCAGTGGACTGTAATGAGCTGTATCACTTCAGTTTTTTCCTTTAAAGTTGGAAAAAATTGAAAAATGTTTATTGAGAGAAAGGAGCCAGTATGAGGAAACAGTTAACTCACAGACTAGTATATGGACAGGATCATTTTTTTAAAAAATTATGTTCTGTTAGACACCACACAGTACATCATTAGTTTTTGATGTAGTGTTCCATGATTCATTGTTTGCAAATAACATCCAGTGCTCCATGCAATCTGTGCCCTCCTTAATACCCACCACCAAACTCACCGATCCTCCCACCTCCCTCTCTTCTAAAACCCTCAGTTTGTTTCCCAGAGTCCATAGTCTTTCATGGTTCATCTCCTGCTTCGATTCCCTCACCCTTCATTTTTCCCTTCCTTTTAATGTCCTCCATACTATTTCTTATGTCCCACAAATAAGTGAAACCATGTGATAATTGAGTTTCTCTGCTTGACTTATTCCACTTAGCATAATCTCAAGTCCCATCCATGTTGACTTATTCCACTTAGCATAATCTCCTCCAGTCCCATCCATGTTGATGCAAAAGTTGGGTATTCATCCTTTCTGATGGCCGAGTAATATTCCATTGTGTATACGGACCATATCTTCTTTATTCATTTGTCTGTTGAATGGCATCTCAACTCTTTCCACAGTTTGACTATTGTGGACATTGCTACTATGAACATTGGGGTGCATGTGCCCCTTATTTTCACTACATCTGTATCTTTGGGGTAAATAACCAGTAGTGCAATTGCTGGGTTGTAGGGTAGCTCTATTTTTAATTTTTTTTTCTTTTTATTATTTTTTTTTATTAACATATAATGTATTATTTGCTTCAGGGGCACAAGTCAGTCTTACACAATTCACAGCACTCCCCATAGAACATACCCTCCCTAATTTCCATAACCCAGCCACCCTATCCCTCCTCCCCCATCCCCCCAGCAACCTTCAGTTTGTTTCCTGAGATTAAGAGTCTCTTATGGTTTGTCTCCCTGCCTGGTCCCATCTTGTTTCATTTTTCCCTCCCTACCCCCCACAGCCCCCTGCCCTGCCTCTCCAATTCTTCATATCAGAGAGATCATATGATAATTCTCTTACTTTGAATGACTTATTTCGCTTAGCATAATACCCTCTGTTCCATCCATGTCATTGCAAATGGCAGGATTTTGGTGTTTTGATGGTTCTATTTTTAATTTTTTGAGGAACTTCTGTACTGTTTTCCAAAGTGGCTGCACCAACTTGCATTCCCACCAACAGTGAGAGGGTTCCTTTTTTTCCACATCCTCTCCACCATCTGTTGTTTCTTGCCTTGTCAATTTTTGCCATTCTAACTGGTGTAAGGTGGTATATCAGTGTGGTTTTGATTTGAATTTCCCTGATGGCTAATGATGATGAACATTTTTCATGTGTCTGTTAGCCATTTATATGTCTTCTTTGGAGAAGTGTCTGCTCATGTCTTCTGCCCATTTTTTGACATGATTATCTGTGGGGTTGTTGTTTTTTTTTTTTTTTTTTTTTTTTGGTGTTGAGTTTGAGAAGTTCTTTATAGATCTTTGATATTAGCCCTTTGTCTGTAGTGTCATTTGCAAACATATTCTCCCATTCTGTGGGCTGCCTCTTTGTTTTGTTGACTGTTTCCTTTGCTGTGCAGAAATTTTTAATCTTGATGAAGCCCGAAAGTTTGTTTTCACTTTTGTTTCCCTTGCCTTTGGAGACGTGTCTTGAAAGAATTTGCTGAGGCAGATGTTGAAGAGGTTCCTGCCTATGTTCTCCTCTAGGTTTTTGATGGATCCCTGTTTCATGTTGATGTCTTTCATCCATTTTGAGTTTATCTTTGTATATGGTTTAAGAGACTGGTTGAGTTTCATTCTTCTGTATATAGCTGTATGGACAGGTTCCTGAGAAGCAGGAGAATTATGATAAGGGGTGAAGAGATTGGCTTTGGGCAAGAGGAGAAACTCTTTTTTTTTTTTTTTTAAAGATTATTTATTTATTTATTTGACAGAGAGAGAGAGGACAAGCAGGCAGAGAGGCAGGCAGAGAGAGAGGAGGAAGCAGGCTCCCTGCTGAGCAGAGCAGGGAAACAGAGCAGGACCCTGGGATCGTGACCTGAGCCGAAAGCAGCGGCTTAACCCACTGAGCCACCCAGGTGCCCCGAGGAGAAACTCTTTTTAAAATGGATTCCATTTAATTGATGGATTAATTGGACATACTAACAAGTGCTGAAGTTTTTGGGGATAAACAGTAGGTTAAAAAAAATAATTACATGGTCCTTCATCACTTTGAAAATCTCCATTTCCCACTTCCAGGACCCTTGTTGGCCCTTATGTTATTTCTTATTTTGTCAGTCTCTGGTCAAACATCTTTCTTTAGCTTTGTCTAATGACTGGAAGTCAAGTTTTTAGGACTTTTCCAGCAGGGCCACTTTAACCTTTGCTTAACTTGGAGTTTAACTCTTGGCCTTCCATACTATATAACTTTTATGGCTATGCACCTAAAAGAGACTTAACATCTTTGACCAATTTTTGTCTTGGTTCATAGTCACAAGGGGCACAGGCACTAGGTAGGGAGTATAACACAGGAAGAAGTTAGTGTGTTCTTTAAAAAAAAAAATTAAATTTGAGCAATTTCTGGGAAGAATAAAATTATTTTCTCTTATAAGAGAAAAGCTTACAAGACCTTAAAAGCTGTAAGATTATCTGAGATTGGGGATGTGTAATTATGTTGTGGTTAATGGTAGATTTCATTGAGTTTTCAACATAAAAACATAATGAGGAAACACATATATATTGATCAAATTCACTCTTTTTTTAAAATTTAAATTTAATTAGCAGCATATAGTAAATCATTAGTTTCAGATGTAGTGTTCAATAATTCATCAGTTCCATGTAACACCCAGCCTTGATCAAATTCACTCTTCAGCCCCAGTAAATACTTTTTGATGAGGTATAAATGAAATACATTTTAAACTTTATGACTCTTCAGAAGTAGATCACTCCTCCGCCTCCAACTACTGCAAAGATCCTTTGCTTTGTTATTGCTGATCAGTAAATACAACCATGGGTGTACTTTCACAAAGAAACTTGAATTTTGTACCAGAGAAGGAGATTCAGTTAACATTTTCACTCCCTAAATATGATAAGCAAGGATTTTGCTGTATCAGTTTTTGTCTTTGAGTAACCAATTTCAGGATAGCCCATGAGCTGGTGAGTTTCGTTCTCATTTATCTGCTCTTTTCCTGTGGAAACAGCAGGAAAATTAAGCACGTTTTCATTGTCATTGAGTTTGGTGGTCCTTGAAGGAAGGTTCTCCCAGTCTCTCGGAGGGGGAAGTTGGTTCACTGGCTAAAACGACAGCAGAAGAGGATGTCTCTGTGCGAAGGGTCACAGAATATGGTGGGCCTGTGACTGGAAAGCGCTCCTGGCTGCTTTGGGGTTGGGAGTGCTCCATGGGGGATGCTCCATTCAGCTCTGTTCTTTGCTTGCCCTAGTTATATCTTGCTACTCCTTGGAAATGAAGAGGGCTGAATCCTTGGGTTGTCATCAACGAACATAGGTTTATATGGGCATGTGGCACCTCAGGCCATCACCACCCCTTTTTTGCAGTGAGGCAAGCTCATCTCCTCTTTGGCAGCACACAAGCTGATGATGGCCATTTTGCAGCTATGCAGCCTAGGGCCATACTTCCTGTTCCCTGCTGTAGTTGGCTAAGTATTAAACAGACATCAGCATGAGGCACTTGTACACTGAAAAGAGTAGAAATATGGAACTGACCCTTGGCTTCTTGTTTATCCTGTTCCCTCCATAGGCCCCAGTTTATACAGAGTCAGCTTCCAGATGCATCAGGTCACTCAGCTTCCTCTTGCTCTTTGCCAACATGGGGCCCTTGGGAAGGGAGCCCAAGTGGAAGACCCTGTAACTACTGCTGAGATAGATTTTTAAATCTACACAGAGGGAGGTACTGGGAGTTCAACTGAAGCATCTCCCATTTTCCCCTTAGAGCCCTAGAGAGACCAATTCTCCTGCTTCCTAACTCTCTCCTCCCACCCCACCAAGCACTTTCAGGCCCCAGTTTGTGTTTATTCACAACCATGTGTATAATTCATGCAAGACAGGTTACAGTGGAGCGTGTTACCTTTGTTATTCAAGCATGGCTCAGTAATGCTGCTCCATATTTTGGCCGGGAAGTAGGTTTTATTGGTGTTTGGGCCTGATGTTTTCCTGTCCGGAAACCTCCCCCTTCCCTTGGCGAGGTTGTTTTGGCAAGCACCACCAGGGAAAATCTCCCTTCCACTTGTCCAGTTGGATAAATGGATTCCAAGCAAAAAACAGGCTGTTGTATAAATCAGCAGCCCTTGGGGGGAAATGTTTGCTTAAAAGAGTTTTCCTTGAGCAGTGGGGAGTCAAGACTGCCCTGGAAGGCAGTGAAAGCCCCATCTGAGCTCTGGTTTGGCCAGGATCATTCCTGGTGTTGGTGCAGTTAGCATCTTGGCATTGCTGTAACTGAAGGATGTTCTGGGAAGGGAGTGCTTCCTGCCTCATTGAAGACCATCATGCTTGTTCTGACCTATTGTTTTTCATACTCCCTGAGATAATGGGAGCACTGATGCCAGAGAGCTGAGAAAGTGGGAAACAGAGGAGGAAGAGCAGTTAAGGGGATAGAGCAGCAGATGACTTTACAGCAAACATTTGTAGAATCGGGTAAATGGAAACCTTTAGGAACCTTCTCCTGGGTCAATGCCATATGCTTATTTTCCTTTTAGGAGAGATTTTGGGCCTCACAAAGTATTACCAGTGAAGATTTACCAGCCCGACCAGTTCGTCCCAAATGAAGAGAACATGGATCTACTCACAACGTATAAACAGGATTATAACCCCTACCCTGTCTGCCGAATGGACCCCATCAAGCCTCGGGACAGTAAATACCCGTGTGGTGACAAGATGGAGTGTCTGCCTACCTACAAAGGTGGGAGAGTGCTGGAGGGGCAGGTTGGGGAAGGATAGGCTGAATCTGTAGGTAGGCCAGGAAATGGGTTTTACAGGTACACCCTTGGAGTGCAGGGGTCGGGGGAATTACATCCTGCAGGCCAAATCTGGTCCGCAGCCTGTTTTTGTAGAGCTGGAGAGCCAAGAGTGACTTTTAAATTTTTGAATGATTAAAACAAATCAGACTATTATTTTAGGAAATGTGAAAATTACATGATGCTCAAACCCTGGCATTCATAAGTATATTTTGTTGGAGCGTGGCCACACTCATTTGTTTATGCATTATCTGTGGCTACTTTCTGTGCTATAGCGGTGAATCTGAGTGTTTGTGATGGAGACTGTATGGCCTGTAAAGCCCAAGACATTTAATATCTGGTCTTTTATAGAAAAGATGTGCCACCTCTTGCCATAACTTGCGATTAGAATTCTAGCCTGAGGAAGCATTTCAAGTTTGTTAGGTTCCATTGCTGATTGAGTGATTGATTCATTCATCCATTTAAAAAAATATGGAAACTTAATGTAAATACAGAAAAATGTACAAATCTTTATTATACAGGCCAATGATTTTTTTAAAAAGATTTTATTTTTCTTCCCCTCTCTCTCTGCCTGTCTCTCTGCCTACTTGTGATCTCTGTCTGTCAAATAAATCTTTAAAAAAATAAAAGATTTTATTTATTTATTTGATAGAGAGATAGTGAGAGAGGGAACACAAGCAGGGGGAGTGGGAGAGGGAGAAGCAGGCTTCCTGCTTGGGGCTTGATCCCAGAACCCTGGGACCATGACCTGAGCCAAAGGTAGATGCTTAATGACTGAGCCACCCAGGTGCCCCCAGACCAATGATTCTGGAGTGAACACATTCCTGTAAACAGTGCCCAGATCAAGAAATAGAACATTAATCCCACCTAGGATAGAACCATTATGCTGACTTTAAACACCATAAATTAGTTTTACTAGTTTTGTACTTCATATAAAAGGGATGGATTCATTCTTTTTTTTTTTTTTTTTAATTTATGTCTTTTTTTTAAGAGAGGGGGGTGGGGAGGGGCAGAGGGAGAGAATCTCTGACTCAGGGCTCCATCTCACGACCCTTGAGATCACGACCTGAGCTGAAACCAAGAGTTGGATGCTTAACCGGCTGAATCACCCAGGCACCCCTGATTCATTGTTTATTGAGCATCTGTTCCATCCCAGGCATGGTTTCAGCAGCTGTGAAACAAGCATCATGACCTGCTCTGACTTAACAGTCCTGTAGGAGAGCTGGGATGTGGAGTGGTAGGGACGGTGAACATGGTGTGGTGGTCACTCTGTGGAGCACAAGCCACAGGCTCAGACCATGGAGATGGAGGCCAGTTCATAATCCCTAACTCTTATGCTTGTGATGCATATGGGCACATGGTTGCCCCAGGAATAGATGTTCGACTGTTCATGTAACATCTTTGTGGGTTCCTAAATAACTGTGCTCTTAGACACTTTTATTTAGTCAATCGAAACATTTAGGCGAGCGGGGCTGGGGAGACTTGTGGGGATGTAGGAATCCTCCAGAAGCCCTTCTAGGGGTTCTACATCTATCATTTCAAAGGCACCATGCATGGCTTAGCTTCTCTGCTTCTTCCAAGAACCTGGACTCTTGTCATTTTGCCACCTCATCTTTAGTATCATTCTCTTCCACTCTCACCTTCTGCCAGGCTGCATTTTGGACGTGGTCATACCCTGAAATGCCTCCTCCTTTTTGCACCCCAATATCCAGGGCTCCTAGCTTGATTTCTTAACTATTTCTTCCAGGAGAGTTTTGGCCTTATTGAGATGCCCTCTGCACTGGTGCCTTAACCTTCCATGTCCCCAACAGTCCCTCCTATGTTTGTGCCCTGTGTAGCCTATTTTCTGGCACATTCTCTGGTATATCATTGCAGCCCTCTTTTCCTCCCTCTCCTGTCCTCCTGTTGCTTCCTGCCAGCAAAGCCCACATCCTGCCTTCTCCATGTCTACATTTGGGTATATACCAGAGCACGTCTCCAAACTTACCTGCTTTTATCCATTTTCCACAGAAAAGAACCAGGGAGAGCTTTTAAAAATGGCGGTATGATCTGACCTCTTCTCTGTTGAAACTTTGCAAATACTGTGGTCCCTAGGATGAAATCCCAAATCTTTACCATCTCCTCTGGTACTTTGCAGATTTTGGAGCCTCCCCACCAGTGCCCCTCTGCTCTGGCCACAGGACCTTCTTTCAGTTCCTTTCCTGCATTTCTTTTCTGTCACAGGGCCTGTTGCACATGCTATTTCCTCTGTATAGAGCCCTCTACCCTTCCCTTGTCTAGCACTCATCCTTCAATAAGCAGCAGAAATATCACGCCCTTTGCAGCCTTTCTAGACCTTCCCCGTACTAGACTATCTACATCTTATCAGATGCCCCGAGAGATTCTTACAATCCTCTGTTTTGTCATTCATTGTGTAATTTTGTTTTGTTTTGTTTTGCTTAGCATTTGTCTTCTTGGCTAGGCCTTAGTCTCTAAGGTGGCAGGGATCTTTTTCAGCAATAAAGCAGGCACTGTAGTAGATGCTGTACAAAGAAGTCATGACAACCAGGTGCACGGTGAGGTGGCATTCTGGTTTTGGTAGGATTCCTCCATCTCCCTTTCCATCTAGTGCTTACAGAAGGCAAGAAAAGGGGTGCCATGGACCGTAAAAAGGTAAGAAGAAAGCACAAAACTAGAGTGAGCCCTTATTGCTGATGGGAGAAGGAGTAGGGACTCTGGTAGAGTATGTCCATCTGCAAACTCTCCTTTCTTTCACATGCTCCTTAGGGGGAGCATGAAAAATGTCTGTTTTTTTAGCGAGGAAATCAATGAATGAATCGTTGTTTATAAGGCTCCAGGTGACACAGTCTGGACTTAGATTTATTCAAGTCCCCACCTAGTCCATTACTCTGTGGGTCCTTGCTTAGAGCAGGAGTGAAGCAGGACAGTTACTCTCCCTTGCAAAGCCTTGTGCATGAATGAGGGGGCCACACCCTTGCCTCATCACTTGGTGTATCACCTTTCCATGACTTGTCTCTTGTGGACATTTGCTTCCTTAGGAAATCCTTTTTTTCAAAATTTTTTAAAGATTTATTTATTTATTTATTTGACAGAGATCATAAGTAGGCAGAGAGGCAGGCAGAGAGAGAGGGGGAAGCAGGCTCCCTGCTGAGCAGAGAGCTCAATGTGGGGCTTGATCCCAGGACCCTGAGATCATGATCTGAACTGAAGGCAGAGGCCCAACCCACTGAGCCACCCAGGTGCTCCAGGAAGTCTTTTCCATAGCATCCTTCATAGTTTTATGGACATATATTGATTCTTCTCCCAAAGGAGAAGAACAAAACCAAAGTCCAAGGTCATTAAATGTGTGTATTTCAACGGGTGCCATCTATGTTATGTCTGTGTTCCATGTACTATAGCTCTACAAGAAAAATATGCAAACTTTTTTCTTCTATTATGGCCAGCACCTTTGGCGGAGTCCAGAAAACCACCATTAAATATGCTCCAGCAGCATTTGGTTGTAATTTTGACGTTTTCAAAACACTGCAATTGGGAAGATTGAAAGTGTAATTACTTGATGCTCAGCTTTAGGTTTAGCTAAGGATTTTTTTTTTCCTTAAAGACATATTACTGAATGGAATCCCTTCTAAAGAGATTCTTACCAATTACCCACATGACACCCTGGCCCTGAAGGGCTTTACTGATAGCTTTTCAGGCATGTATATAGTTTGTCATGTGGAATTTTGAGGTTTTTCAGGGTCCTATGCAGGCTTTTTTGTAATACATGTTGGGTGGAGGAAGTTAGAGGTTGGATAATAATGTGGTTTTGACTGTATTGTTGGGTGTCAGAAATCACATGAGGCAGTTTGCTGCCTAGGAACCTGTTTTCTTAACACCTCATCCATCACAGAAGAGGGCCAGAAAAACCCTCTCCTCCCCACCCCCACGCACCTTGAGGCAGTGTGTAGGCATCTACAGGTAGATGCCCCCATTTGAGTGGGGCCTGAAGTCTGAAAGGGAAACATGTGGTTTATATTCAGCAAGATGGTTCCCTCCAAGGCCCCTAATGCTTTCAAGATGCTGATAGAGCCATTAATGGCTCTCAGAGAAAGATTAGATTTTCAATTAAAATGAGGCAAATTTAAAAGAAAGAGTTGGTAGTATTATTGGCCTAAAATAAACTTAAGAGTATGCCTGGGGGTGGGATGTCCAGACTTCTGGAGGGTTGGAGTGAGGAGCTCAGTAAATCCTCTTCCTAAAAAGCAACAATAAACTGGACAAAACAATAAAAACCAACCATGTTAGGGCTCTGGAAATCAACTAAAGACACACAACAAGTCGAGAAGCATTTATTCAAGAAAAACTGCTAAGCCATCATTATAAAAGGTGGGAGTTTGTGGTTTTTTATCCTGGTGGTGCTTCCATCACCCTTCCTTCCAGGTTTAATCTATGTGGTGGTTCTGCCCAGGGTAGGCTGGGCTGTGAAACCCAAAAGGTCTTCTGCCAGTCGGGGCTAACTTGTCTTGGAGTAGAATACATACCCACTGGGTTCAAAAAAACTCAGTGAGGACAGTTTCTGTAGCTAGTCAGGGGTTGCAGAATTAGTTGGGGGTGAGCAGCAGAGCAGCCAGAAATCTAGTAAGGACATCCAGAGAATAGGAAAGCCTTGATTAGCTCTTACATGTGCCATATACAGAAGACTGTATATGGGCAAGGCAGTACGCAGGCTCAAGAGAGATAAGAGACAGGGCCTAGTGATGTACTGTTCTTCTCTGGCTGAAGATGATGCCTGGTCCAGGTAGAGAGGAGATACAAGAAATCCCAGAAGAAATGAATAGCCAAGGCAGAGTTGTAAATGGTCTGATCTTTGACTGTGTTCCCTAACCCACACACAGATTCATTAGCAAAGGGTTGAAAGACTTACTGGCATAAGGTGTTTAAGCATAACTTTCGATAATCATTGGCTAATTACTAAACAATGCTAACACAGGGTGACTTTAAGGAATCTTGGCTTAAAAACAATTAGAAGAAGAAACTAAGCAAAACATCAGTGGCTACACTCTGCTGGGGACAAAAGACTCCATAGAATTACTGTAGGCAAGTCACTAAACAGCAAAAACAGCTTGCAGTGGAGTTGGCATTAGGAGTTGTTATAGCATATTATCTGAAATGCTGAGTTCTTAGCAAGAAAGTATAAGGTATAAAAAGGAACAGAGAAATGTAGTTCAGGGAGAAAAAGCAGTAAATAAAAACTACGTTTGGGGGTGCCTGTGTGGCTCAGTGGGTGAAGCTTCTGCCTTCAGCTCAGGTCATAATTTCAGGGTCCTGGGATCGAGCCCCATTATCAGGCTTTCTGCTGAGCAGGGAGTCTGCTTCCCCCTCTCTCTCTGCCTGCCTCTCTGCCTACTTGTGATCTCTGTCAAATAAATAAATAAAATATTTAAAACAAAACAAAAAAACTACAACTGAAGAGGCCTAGATATTAGATCTGGCAGACTATTTCAAAGTACTTATTATAAATATGTCCAAAGAACAACAGGAAACATGATTTATTTTTATTTCTTATTTATTTTTT
The DNA here is from genome assembly GCF_022355385.1 of Mustela nigripes. NCBI lineage: Eukaryota > Metazoa > Chordata > Mammalia > Carnivora > Mustelidae > Mustela > Mustela nigripes. The sequence continues at coordinate 49,492,936 of NC_081565.1, forward strand.
TTAGAGAGAGCATGTGCACACCTGTGTAAGACTGAGTGGAGGGGTGGGGTTGGGGGTGGGGGGGCGGAAGGAAGGGGGAGAGACTCTTAAGTAGGCACAGAGCTTACTGTGGGGCTTGATCTCACAACCCTGAGATTCAGACCTGAGCTAAAATCTAGAGTTAGATGCTTAGGGGTGCCTGGGTGGTTTGGTCAATTAAACAAGCATCTGCCTTCAGTTTGGGGCTTGATCCCGGAGTCCAGGGATTGAGCCCTGCATTGCTTCCTGCTCAGTGGGAAGTCTGCTTCTCCCTCTTGCTCTGATCCTCCCCCTGCTCATGCTCTGCCTCTCTCTCACTCTTTCTCTCAAATAAGTAAAATATTTAAAAAAAATTGACACTTAACTGACTCAGCCACCCAGGCACCCCAGGAAATCGTGTTTGAAGATTATAATAGTTATAATAGTTTCTTATTAGAGAATACCAATAAAAGGAATCCGTAAAAATTAAATGAAAACATTGGAATTGAAAGGACAATAACAAAATAATTATAGTGTCTTAAATGTAGATTTAAATTGGCAGAAGGAAGAATCAGCGAAAATGGGGATAAATCAATAAATACTATCCAATCTGAAGAACAGGAAAGAAGGAAGAAAAATAGAAACTCAGAGTTGTGGTATATCATCAACTGTACAATGTACTCATGATGGGAACCCCAGAAGAAGAAAAAGGCGGAAGAAATATTAATCTACATATCCAAGAAGCATAGTCCAAATCGAATACCAGAGATCCATATTTAGTCACATAATACTTACACTGTTGGAAGCCAAAGGCAAAGATTTGGAAAGAAGCAAAGGAGGAAAAAAAAAAACACCCCAAAAAACTTACCACATACAGGGAAATGACAGTAACAACTAAGTTTTCATCAGAAACAATGGAGGACTGAGGGCAGAAAGATGACCTAGTCAAAGTACTGAAAAATCTGTCAACCAAGGATTCTATAACTGGCAAAAGATCATGTTAAGAGAAAATAAGGACATTCCAAGATGAAAACTAGCTAACTTTCCTTATAGGAAATAAAAAAGTCCTTTGGACTGGATTAATACTGAACAGTAATACAAATCCACATAAGGAAATAAAGTGCATTGATAAAAAGGGAATTATGTAGGTAATGTCTACTCTTTTCTATTTTAAAAAAGCAACCAATAATCATAAAACTGTAAGGATTGTACCAGGAATGCAAGGTTGTTTGCATTCAGAAATAAGAAAGTAAATCAGAAATAAATTAATATGCCACATTAGTAAAGTAAAAGACAAAACCACATGATTAGAGACACAGAGAAGACATTTGACAATATCTGATAATCATAAAAGCTGTCAACAAGCTAGCATTAGAAGGGAACTTCCTCAGCCTGCTAAAGAGTATCCACAGAGAGCCCTATAGCTAATATCACACAATGCAGAAAGACTGAATGCTTTGTGCCCTAAGATTGGGAACCAGTCTAGTTGTCTGCTCCTACCCCTTCCATTGAACATTGTTCTGGAGGTTATAGCCAGTACGTAGTGCAAGAAGAATAAGCAAATGCATCTAAATTAGGAAGACACAAAACTCTCTTATTCTCAGACAACATAATCCTGTGTGCAGATAATCCTAGGGGATTATCTGATATCCTGTGTGCAGATCATCCTAAGGGATTATCACTAGAATGAATACATAAATTCAGCCAAGTATATATAATGTATTTCTATATATTAACATTGACAATTGGAAAATGAAATTAAGAAAAAGTTCTCCTCAATAGCTTCAAAATTAATAAAATATTTGGGATAATTTTTTGAGAAAGACCTTTAAGACATGTACACTGAACTTCAAAAACAGTGCTGAGAGAAATATGTAAATAGATGGTGAGATAATCCATGTACATGGGTTAGAAGATACAATGCTTAATAAGCTAGAGTTGCTCCCCAATTGATCTAAAGATTCAATGCTGTTCCTATCAAAGTCCCAACAGACTGCTTTTTCCCCCAGAAATTGTCAAGCTGATCCTGAATTTTATATATCAAATTGAAATGAACTAGAATGGCTAAAATTTTGTCATTTTGAAAAATGATGCTGGAAAAATTGAAGATCTGTATGCAAAAAGATGAACTTAGGTCTTTACCTTACATCATACTAAAAAATCAGAAAAGATCAGAGACCTAGATGTAAGATGTAAAACTATAAATCTTTTAGGCCAAGACATAGGAAAAAAATTTCATCTTATAAAAATTTAAAACTTCTGGGGCACCTGGGTGGCTCAGTGGGTTAAGCCACTGCCTTCGGCTCAGGTCATGATCTCAGGGTCCTGGGGTCGAGTCCCGCATCGGGCTCTCTGCTCAGCAGGGAGCCTGCTTCCCCCCTCTCTCTCTGTCTGCCTCTCCGTCTACTTGTGATTTCTCTCTATCAAATAAATAAAATCTTTAAAAAAAAATTTAAAACTTCTGTGTGCTTCAAAAGAATTATTAAGAAAATGAGACCATAACTGATAAATGGGAAAAAATAGTTACAAATCACTTATCTGGTATAAGACTTGTATCTGGAATGTGCAGATAACTTATAACTTGATAGTAAGATGATAAACAATTTAAAAAATGGGCAAATGACTTGAAGACATTTTACCAAAAAGGACGTCTGAATGGCTAATAAGCACATGCAGAGGTATTCAACATTGTTTGTTATTATTAAAATTTGAAAAATATCAATTGAAGTATACAGTTGACATATAACAAATTTATAATCAATTATATATGTTATAAAATGCTCATCATGGTAAGTATATTACAACATTATGGACTATAGTCCCTATGCTATATTTTTCATCCCTGTGACTTACAACCAGAAGTTTGTATTTCTTATCTCCTTCACCCATTTGGCCCAACTCCCACTACCCTTTTGACAAACACCAGTTCTCTCAATTTTAGAGTCTGGTTTTGCTGTTCATTTTGTTTTTTAGTTTCCACATACATGCAAAATCATATGGTATTGATCTTTCTCTCTCTGACTTATCACTTAGTGTAATAACCTCTAGGTCATCCATTTTGTCATGCATGGCAAAATGTCATACTTTTTATGGGTAATACTCCATTGTGTATAAATACACATTTTTATCCATTCATCTGTAAGTGGACACTTGGGTTGTTTCCATATCTTGACTATGGTAAGTAATGCTGCAACAAAATATGGATTCATATCTTTTCAAATTCATGTTTTTCTTTTCTTTCTTTCTTTTTTTTTTTTGTTTAAAGATTTTATTTATTCATATGATAGAGCATAAGCATAGGGAGCAGGGAGGGAGAGGGAGAAGCAGGTTCCCTGCTGAGCAGAGAGCTTGATGTGGGATCAATCCCATGACCCCAGGATCATGACCTGAGCTGAAGCCAGATGCTTAACATACTGAGCCACCCAGGTGTCCCAGTGTTTTTATATTCTATGGACAAATATCCAGTAGTGGAATTATTGACTCATATGCTATTTGTATACAAAATTTTTGAGGAACCTCCATAGTGTTTTCCACAGTGGCTGTACCACTTTACTTAGTTCCCACCAACAGTGTATGAGGCCTTCCTTTTCTTTATATCCTACCAAACATTTGGTTTTTCTTGTATTTTTGAAACTAGCCATTCTGACCGGTTTGAGGTAATATCTTATTTTGGTTTTAATTTGCATTTCCCTAAAGATTAATGATGTTGAGCAACTTTTCATGTAACGGTTGGCCATCTGTATGTCTTCTTTGGAAAACTGTCTATTAAGATTCTCTGCCCATTTTTTTTTATTAATTTCTTTTCAGCATAACAGAATTCATTGTTTATACACCACACCCAGTGCTCCATACCCGTTTTTTAAATTGAATTTTTTTTTCTTTTGCTATTGAGTTTATTGAGTTGTAGGAGTTCTTTATTTATTTTGGATAGTAGCCCCTTATCAAATATATGATTTGCAAATATCTTCTCCCAATCAGTATGTCACCTTTTCCTCTTATTGATGGCTTCCTTTGCTGCACAAAAGCTTTTTAGTTTGAGGTAGTCCCAATAGTTTTTCTTTTTTTTAAAGATTTTATTTGATAGTGCACAAGTAGGCAGAGTGGCGGGCAGAGGGAGAGGGAGAAGCAGGCTCTTGACTGAGCAGGGAGCTTTATGTGGGGCTCAATCTCAGGACTCTGGGATCATGACCCCGAGCCTAAGGCAGATGCTTAACTGACTGAGCCACCCAGGGGCCCAACACCTTCCCCATGGTTTTTTAAAAATTTTGTTTCCTTTGCCTGAGGAAACAGATCCAGAAAATCATCCTAAATTTGTCCAAGAGGTTACTGCCTATATTTTGGAAGTTTTATGGTTTGAGGTGTCACGTTTTGGCCTTTAATGTATTTTGATTTATTTTTGTATGTGGTTTTAGAAAGTGGTCCAGTTTCATTCTTTTGCATGTAGCTATCCTGTTTTTTTCCAGCAGCATTTATTGAGGAGAGTGTCTTTTTCCCATTGCATATTCTTGTTTCCTTTGTCAGAGATTAATTGATCATATATGTATATGTCTATTTCTGTCTGAATTTTGTCCATTGATCTGTAAGTCTGTTTTTGTGCCAGTACCATACTGTTTTGATTACTATAACTGTGTGTAGTATATCTTCAAATCTGGGATTGGGACACCTCTATTCCTTCTCAAGATTGGTTTGGCTCTTTGGGTTTGTATTGTGGTTGTCTACAAATTGTTTTTTTAGTTCTGTGAAAAATGCTATTGATATTTTGATAGGAATTGCACTGAATCTGTAGATTGCTTTAGGTAATATGGACATCTTAACAATATTAATTCTTCTAATCCATGGAATATCTTTCCATTTGTGTCATTAATTTCTTTCATCAGGGTTTTATAGTTTTCAGAGTACAGGTCTTTTCTTCCTTAGTTAAGTTCCTAGGTATTTTATTCTTTTTGGCACACTTGTAAATAAAATTATTTTTTCTTTTTGCTACTTAAAAGATTTTATTTTTTTGAAAGAGAGAGAATGAGTGATGGGGAGGGGCAGAGGGTGAAAAAGAGAGAAGCAGACTCCCTGCTGGGAGCCCCGTGCAGGGCTAGATCCCGGGACCCTGGGATCATGACCTGAGCCAAAAGCAGACACATAACTGAATGACCCATGCACCCCTTTTTGTTATTTTCTTATTTCTGTATAGAAACACAACTGATTTCTGTGTATTAATTTTGTATTCTACAACTTTACTGAATTCATCTATTCTAGTAGTTTTTTGCTGGAATCTTCAGGGTTCTCTATGTTTAGTATTATGTCATCTGCAAGTAGTGACAACTTAACTTCTTTCTTGCTAATTTAGATAACTTTTATTTTTTCTCTTGTCTGATTGCTGGGGCTTCGGCTTGTAGCATGTTGAATAAAAGTGGAAAGAATGGACATACTTGTTTCGTTCCTGATCTTAGAGGAAAAGCTCTCAGTTTTTCATCAGTGAGGATGGTATTAACTATGGGTTTTTCATATGTAGTTTTTATTATGTTGAAATATGTTCCCTCTAAACCCATTTTGTTGAGATATTTTTAAATTGTGAAGGGATATTGAATTTTGTTGAATGCTTTTTTTTTTTAACATCTCTTGAGAGGATTATATGGTTTTTATTCTTTTTGTTGATGTTGCGCTTCTGTTGAGTGATTTATGAATATTGAATCATCCTTGCATCCTTGGAATACATCCCAGCTGATCATGGTGAATGATCCTTTTAATGTATTTTTGAATGTGGTTTGCTTATATTTTGTTGTCCTCAACATCCTTATGTTCATCAGGGCTATTGGCCTGTAGTTCTCTTTTTTCATAGTGTCTTTTTCTGTTTTTTTGTATCAGGGTAATGCCTCATAGAATGCATTTGGAGGCTTTCGTTGCTCTTCTGTTCTTTTTTGGAATAGTTTAGAGGAAAATAGGTATTAATCTTCTTAAACTGTTTGGTGGAATTCACTTGTGAATCTGTCTGGTGGTCCCGGACTCTAATGATTGCCATTTCATTAATTGTTTTCTGGTTGTTGTTGTTGTTTTTAGTTTTTCTCTGTTACTTTCTTTTTTCCTTGTAGTTTGTTCTCTTCCCCTGGTGGCTTTATGGCTTTCTTTCTTTAATGCTATACTTGGATTCCTTTCTCTTTATTTTTTGTGTATTACAAGTTTTTGGTTTATGGTTACCATTGGGTCACATACAATCTCCTATGTGTATGGCAGTCAATAGGTCTATTTTAAGTTGGTGATTGCTTAAGTTTAAATACATTCTAAAAGCACAAATTTTTTCCTCCCCATCTACATTTTGTGTACCTGATGTCGTATTTTACTTCTTTTTGTGTATTTCTTGACTACTTTTTGTAGATATAACTGGTCTTACTACTTTTGTGTTTCAACCTCCATACTGGCATCATAAGTGATTACTACTTTTACTGTATGTTTTCTTTTACTTATGAAATATTATCCTTTCATATTTTCTTCTAGTTGTGGCAGTTTCTTTCCATTTAAAGAAGTCACTTCAACATTTCTAATAAGGCTAGTTTACTGGTGATGAACTCTTAACTTCCATTTGGGAAATCCTTTCTCTCCTCCAGTTCTGAATGAGAGCCTTGCTGGGTAGAGTGTTCTTGGTTGTAGGTTTTTTTTTCTTCCTTTCAGTATCTTGAATATATCATGCCACTCTAGCCTTCAGACTTTCTGCTAAAAAACAGCTCACAACCTTATAGCATTTCCTTTGTATGTAACTGTTTTCTCCTCCTGCTCTTAAGATTCTCTTTATCCTTAATCTTTGTAACTTTAATTATTATATGTATTGTATGTATGTATGTAATTATTGTATGTAGGTGTGGATGTCTTTGGATTCATCCTGTTAGGGGCTCTCTGTGCCTCCTGGACCTTGGATGTCTCTTTTATTTCCTAGGTTAGAAATTTCTTCAAATAGTTTTTCTGGTGAAAAAATAATGAATACTGTTTTTCTGAAAATAAATTAATTTAATTTAAAAAAAAGCATTAGGAAGAGGAAAAAAAAATGCTGGTCATGACACATCATAATAAAGGCACAATGAGAAATTGTGGGAAAAAAAATAGGTTTTCTGTCCCCATATGTCTCTCCTTCTCCTGGGACCTCTGTAGTGTAAATGTTATTATGTTTGGTGATGTTGCAGATGTCCCTTAACCTATCCTCATTTTTAGATATTTTCTTTTCTCTTTGATGTTTGCGTTGATTGCTTTCATTATCCTGTCTTCCAGATTATTGACCCATTCTTCTGTATCTCTAATTTGTATCTCTAATCTGCTCTTGATTCCTGTGTGGTATATTTTTAATTTCAGTTATATATTCAGTTTGACTGTTCTTTTTTGTATATTCTGTCTTTTTGTTGAAGTTCTCACTGCAAACTCTTCTTTAGGGTCCAGTGAATGTCTTTATGACTTTTACTTTGAATTCTCTATCTAGCATAGGGCTTATCTCCATTTTGTTCAGCTCTTTTTTTTTTCTTTTTTGTGTTTTTTTAAAAAATTAATTTATTTATTTTCAGCATAACAGTATTCATTTTTTCACCACACCCAGTGCTCCATGCAATCCGTGCCCTCTATAATACCCATCACCTGGTACCCCAACCTCCCACCTCCCCCTGCCACTTCAAACCCCTCAGATTGTTTTTCAGAGTCCATAGTCTCTCATGATTCACCTCCCCTTCCAATTTACCCCAACTCCCTTCTCTCTAATTCCCCATGTCTTCCATGCTATTTGTTATGCTCCACAAATAAGTGAAACCATATGATAATTGACTCTCTCTGCTTGACTTATTTCACTCAGCATAAACTCTTCAAGTCCCGTCCATGTTGCTACAAAAGTTGGGTATTCATCCTTTCTGATGGAGGCATAATACTCCATAGTGTATATGGACCACATTTTCCTTATCCATTCGTCTGTTGAAGGGCATCTTGGTTCTTTTCCATAGTTTGGTGACCGTGGCCATTGCTGATATCTATAAACATTGGGGTACAGATGGCCCTTCTTTTCATGACATCTATATTTTTGGGGTAAATACCCAGGAGTGCAATTGCAGGGTCATAGGGAAGTTTGGGAATATTCCTGTGTCTGCTCCTTTTCTTTAACTCTGTGTTTCTTTTTATTGCCATCATGAGTTATAGGGGGAAATGTAAAGTAAACTGTGGTGGCATACTAGTAAGCACCAACTATAGTGTCTATAATTTAAAAACAAATGTTGGTGAAGGTGTGGAGGAATTAGAACTTTCACAACTTGCTGGTGAGAAGGTAAAATGGTACATCCACTAGGGAAAGTTTGTACTATCTTAAAAAGCTAAACGTAGATATACCATATAACCTAGCCATTCTGCTCTCAGTATCTACCTAAGAGAAATGAAATATATACCCATACAAAGACCATGAATGTTTATAGCAGAAATTTTCCTAATAGCTAACAAGTAGAAACAACCCAAATATTCATCAGTCAATGAATGGAAAGGGTAATACTATTCAGTAGTAAAAGGAGTGAACTGATACATGCTGCAACAGGGATGGATCTCAAGGTACTGTCCAATTTAGTTTATATAAGATGATCAGAAAAGGCAGATCTATAGAGACCAAGAGCAGATAGAATGGTTGACTGGTAATGGGAGTGAAGATCAATTGCAGATGGGCTTGATCTATATTTTTATAGATCAAGATTTTTAGATTTATAAAATCTAATTTATAAAATCTAGATTTAGATTTATAGATTTTTATAGATTTATAGTAGAATTGTTCTGTAACTGAGTTTTTGTGATGGTTGCACAACTCTGTAAACATTATTCCATAATTTAAAAAGGTAAGATGGTGCATTTTGTGTTATACAGATTTTATTTCAGTAAAAATGTTTTTAAGAAGTGTGCCTATGGACTCCACTGGTATTGGCCCTATATAACCAAGACTCCTCAGAAGCTGTTTTTGTTCCTAACTCTTTGTAAAGCTGTAAGTAGGAGAATTCCCTGTGGATTCAGAAGGTTCACTAGGATTTCATACTGGTTAGTTTAGATCTGGTAGTTGATGGACACAGTGGAGACAATGTAGGACTTGGGTGGGAGCCCAGTATTATGACAAGAGTGGAAGTACTATCAAGGTGTTTGAATGGTATGGTTTGCTGCCCTATTCTTCTCATTTAGATTTCAGTGTCAAATATGCCCCTAGGATTTATGGGGAAGTTACTTTAAAAGCATCCTAGAGTATGATTTGAGGACAAAACTTGCTCCTCAGTATGCATGGAGGCCATCTTTAGGGCCTATTTTCTTTGGGTGCAGTCCTCTCATTATCATGGCCATACCAGTCCCATAGCAAAGGTTCCTCTTGAGACCGACATGCCCTAGATATGGTTGACCTATGCTTTTCATTCTTCAAATATTCTAAAATTCTCCTTCTTCTGCAAATATTCCCTGGTTATTTTTCATTTTCCTTTAACCTTCATTCTCTCTAGATATATTGTGCTCCTAGCCATAATAGAGGCTGTAGGAAGAACATGATATTGGAGTCAACTATGTCATTTAAATTCCAACTCTTAATTCCCTAGCCATGTGACCTTTAGAAAAGTTTCTTAGCCACTCTGAATCCTGCTTTTGGAAATCTGTAAAATAGAGATAATTACACCCATATAAAGCGTGAGTATAAGATGAAACAAGGTTATGCATGGAAATTCCTGAGTGTAGTTAGCTGGTGCATAGTTAGTGTTCCTCGATTGTCAGAACCAGGTAGTAGAGTGGGTCCAGAGCTGGATTCTGGATCTGGGTTTGCAGCCATGCTTTTTCACGTTTAGGCAAGTGACCTTGGGCAAGTTTCCTAAGTTCTCGGTGCCTCTGTTTCTACATCTATAAAACAGGCATATTGAAAGCACCCATCTGATTAGGACTGTCTGAAGATTAAAAGAGTTAATATAGAAAGTATTTAGAATATTGCCTATCACATGATAAACTCTATGCATGTGGCATCTGCTGTTCTCTCTCCAGCCAATACAATGCCTTTATTCTCTTGAGGCAGCATATTTGATTTATGTGGATTACATGTGTGGGTTAAAGGGATGTAATCATGATCACCCCATGGATGAGAAGGGAGGTCTGCTTGGTCTGGCTGGTGGCCCACCAGTGGTGGGCTGTGAATCCCCTATCTCACTACACCCTGCATATCTTTCCACTCTGTGCTAATTCAGAGAGGGCCCCTTCCCCATAGAGGAATAGAACCATTCTTCGGTCAAGGTACGCCAGTGCACTCCTCAGCTGGAATCAAATTCTAGATCCTCCCACAGCTGTGGACTCTCTAAAATCCCTGCATGTAGCATTGTGGGTTATGATGAGACTCCTGTCAATTCATCTGTTCTGCATAGTAACTTCCAAATACCGTAAAGTTGAAATATTAAACCCTTGGTTGACGTAGTAGAAGAGATCTGTTCTCCTCTTCCCTTGTCTCAAGGACCATCTCATTGGAGACCGGTTTAAGGCTTTGAGGCCCCTTAGAATACATGCAAGTTAAGTGGACTTGATTGATAAGTAGTCACCACTACTGTTTTATTTTCAGCTGATTACTTACCATGGAACCAACCAAGACGAGAGCTCCTGCGTCCAGAACACCACTACCGGCCAGTATCGACCCGGTTTGATAGTAGAACTACACACCAGGATGACTATTCTGTAAAGAGCCGAGTGAACACCTTGAGTTGTAAGCCTCTGGCTGTGCCCAAGCTCTGTAACATCCCCCTGGAGGATCTGACTAACTACAAGATGAGCTACGTGGCCCACCCAATGGAGAAGCGCTTTGTGTACGAAGCGGAGAAGTTCAGACCCTGTGAAATCCCCTTTGAAAGCCTTACCACCCACAAGGAATCCTACCGGGGCCTGAGGGGAGAGCCAGCCAAGAGCTTGAAACCTGCGACCAGGCCCTGTGGTTTTGACATGCCTTTCTCTAACACCACTGAGTTTCGAGATAAATACCAAGCTTGGCCAACGCCCCAGATGTTCTCCAAAGTTCCTGTCACCTATGTCCCTCCTGAAGAAAAGATGGACCTTCTGACCACAGTGCAGGCCCATTACACATACCCTAAGGGTGCCCCAGCTCAGTCGTGCCGACCAGTGCTCTCAGTCAAGAAGTGTGGTCACTTCGAAGGCTCCTCTACTACCAAGGACGACTATAAGCAGTGGCCTAGCATGCGCCCAGAGCTAGTCAAGCCCGTTCCCCAGCTGAACATTCCCACCGAGCCCTTGGATTGTCTGACCACGACTCGGGCCCATTATGTGCCCCACCCACCCATTAATACCAAAAGCTGTAAACCTCCCTGGGCCGGCCCACAAGGAAATATCCCTGTGGAGGGCCAGACCACATACAGCATCAGCTTTACTCCTAAGGATATGGGCAGGTGCCCGGCCTCATATGCTGAGCCCCCTGGCTACATCTTTGAGGAAACAGATGCGTTGGGGCACAGGATATATAGGCCAGTGTCCCAGACAGGCTCTCCGCAGAGCAGCCGTCTTTCTGTAGGTGATTCGGAAAACCCCAACCAGCAGGAGTTGGCAGTGTCAGCCTGATTTAAAAAAAAAAAAAAAAAAAAAAAAATCATTCCTTAGAAATTGCACAATACTTTTAAAAGCAGATGATTGAGAGTTATTCATTGGCCAAAAAAGAATTCCCCAAAATGAAAAAAAAAAAGTTCATCATTTTCCAGGACACTTGAATAAAATGAGAATCGCTTGACTCAAGGAAAATGACATTTAATCACTGGCTAAGTATTCCCCTTAACCCTCCCTCTGCTGCCTCTCCCACTTGGGTCCCTTACCATGTGCTGATGGAATCAAAGCTGGTCTCAAGGGTTTTTCTCTGAACCAGAAATCTTTTCTGAATTTAATTATTGTATGACTTGACATTGCAATTAACTCTTGCCAAGTATGAAGTGCTGAAGAATAAACTTTTTTTGGGGGGAATGAAATGAATCTGCAGGTCTATAAGTTCACCCCTACTTGCTGTCTATGCAGAGAATGGGCTGTGTTCCTTGGGCCTTTGGGGAGATTTCAGACTATGGCCCCCATTGTACTCCAGTACTGATGGGTGTACTTTGAACTCCATCTGGAATTCTGTGTTCTCTCTCTCGGCCCAGGGCTCCTTTACAGGACATCTTTCTACCATCTCATGCCATGACAAACTGGCAAGAATAGTGCTGTCCGAATGGGGCCTGGGTGATTTTAGGCACAGGGAGTGGAAAGGGGAGAAAGGTATCCTATGGCAGTCCCAGGGGAGCGTGGACCTGCCAGGTCTCTCTTGTCCCCAAACCAGTGTTGGCCCTGATTCCAGGACAAGGGGGAGGCAAAGGGACCCTTGACAACTGGGTAGTTGTCAGGCTTCCTCTGGGCTGTGAGCAGAAACTGTGAGCTCTTTAAAGTGCTTGGAGCTTATGCTGGGCATGTTCTTGGAAGCCTTGATTGCTTTTCATAGGATAACAGCTGTGACAAGACTTGTGACAAAGCTTGACATAGTGATGAATTGGACCCTGCCCTAAAGGGCTGGAGGTTTCTCTTTTGGGTCAAATGCTTGATACTAAGGCTAAGTAATTTGGTGATTTAAAAAAAAATTTTTTTTAATTGGAAAGAATTGAAGAAAGATTTTGTCCAAGAGGGCCTATGCCGGGGTCAGGTGGGCTCACGGTGTGGGTGAACCTCACTCAGAGTGATGCAGGCTGACACCTGGGACACTCACTTCCTTTCTGAGGTCACAGAATCCTAAATCTTCTACACAGAACAGTGTTTGGAGGAGGAAATTTCAGCTCAGGTCTGGAGACCTGGGTTTAGGTTCAGTGCCTGGTTCATGGGTGAGACACCTGTATCTTTTATCTGGGGTCCCATCTTTCCAAGGCTGTCGCTCACCTGGCCCAGACCTTTCAGGTCCCCATGCCTTGCAGCCTCACTGTGAGTTTGGTTTGTATCACTGGGTTGGGATCAAAATCCTTAAATCCTCTTGTTGCTTATATGGGGTTTGAATACCTGCCTCTCTGGGGTAGAGAGGCTCAGGGAGTTAATGGGCCTTGCCCAAGGCCACACAGCATGGGGGCACCAAGGTCAAGATTGGAACCCAGCCATCTGATGCCACAGCCAGTGCTCTTCCCACGGGGTCAAGTACCTCCTATCTGCTGTGTCCCAGTTCGCATGGCTCCACAAGCACATCAATCCACACTTTCTCTGTCTGAGTTCCTCCCTGGAGTGCATTAAGCTAAAGGAGATAACTAGGAGGGTAGGTTTTATTACCTTCATTTTGTAACTTTGACAAATCAGAGAAATATTGGCAGTTGACTTGAAAAGCCACGTAGTGCTAGATGCTTATAAAAATGCAACAATCTCTTAGGCTCTAGTAGTTGGCCTCCCCTGTTATTGTTTCCCCAGAGAAGAATTTAAAATTCTTTTATCTGTTTCTGCTAGTGTCTTCCTTAATGTTCATAAGTCATATGCATGTACTATTGTTGGTTGACTTAATTGGTTTTAGACATGGTCTGTTTTGGTAGATTGGGAATTTTAATCTTCTCTCTCCCACCTTGTCAGTGAAATAAGAGAATGGTGTTGAGTGTATCAAGACTGAGACGCTTTTCTAATGTTTCTGGGGAGTACAAAGAAGTTGAAGAAGGATGGATTGATGATTCCAGGCCAGATGAGCCACGTAGGGCATCCCTACATTGCCAGCTTCTCCCAGAATTAAGGAATCTGTGCTCCCCTGCTCTCTGTCCTTTTTTGGTCTCAAAATTACGTTATTATGAAAGTGGTTAAAATAATAAAAATATGGGAAACAAACTACAGAAAGGGGGGTCCAAGTAGTTCTTATGGGGACTAGTGGAACCCAGCGGTTAGAACATATGTGTAAGGAGGAAGTCCAGGAGACCTGGGCTCGCTTCCTGGCCCTTGTCACCCACTGGCTAGAAGACCTCAGGCAAGTTCTTTAAAATGTAATAGCGGTCGTGGACCCATGGCTTCATTGTTGGTGTCAGTGATATAATATATGTCTATTGCTCTCCCCTGGTGTATGGTTAACACTCATTTAGGTGTAGGTGAGGATGATGAAGACGATGAAGGTGGCTGCTGACTTCTGCCTTGCTGAATCTACTCATGATTTTATGGGCCATTGTTCGCAAGTACGAAGGTAAGCAGGACTGCTCATGTGTTCTATTTGACCTAATCTACAAAGGACAATATTCACCTTTCCCCCATCCCATAATTATTTTTGGTTTTTCTGAGTTGGGCTTGCTCCCTGTGATCCCTGGAAATGGCATTTTAGGGAGTAACTGGGGCCAGGAGGAGGGAAACAGGGAGAGCCGAGCAGATGGGCTCCCCCCCCTTGCCCTGTCACAGTTGCTTCTTATTAATCAGTTCTGTGTATCCGGCTTCCACGTAAGAGTTGTGGGACGCTTAACCGAATGAGCCACCCAGGTGGCCCCCAAACTCTATTTTATTGGTGGAAAGCAGAGTCTCCCAGTGTGGCCAATGGGCTGCAGCTAGTGAAATTTGTTGGTGTGGAAGCCCTGGGCTGTGCTGCCCAAAGCAGGTGATCCCACAGATACGGCAACTGCAAGGATGAGGTCCTACTCCCCACAGTGGTGTCTTCCTGCCTGTGCCGTCAGCAGGGCAGGCCCTATCCTCTGGCTGACTGGACGTGGGCCACCTACATGAGTCAAGGCCCTGGTACATCACTCTCAGTTTTGGTGATCAGGAACCCCCTCTTGCCCCCCCCCCCATTAAGGTATAATCACAGCACTAAGAACAGGTTAAAGGACCTTGGATTCTAATACTTCTTGCGTGTTCACAGGGTCCATGTCTTGAAGGACGAGCCTCCCTTTCTTGGGTTGGATCTAAGATGCAAGGCCAGGCGGGGACTGGAGGGTGGAGATGCCATCACCATTGTTAGCACCATCTGTCCCCCGCTTTCTATGGTACCTGGTGTTTCCAACCCCAAACCCCTGCCGGGCTCTGCCGTGCATGCCTGCTCCCTCTCAGCTCTAGTGCTCTTGGGACAGTTTTGTTCGAAGCTGTGGCTTCCCTTCTGCGTTTCTCGGTCTTCATTCTCCCATCTCCCTCGCGTCTCCTTCACCTTTCCTGAAACCCCTTGTCCACTGACGACCCTCCCCCCGTCTTCCTCACTAGAGCATTTGATCATTTCATTATTGCTTTATTATAGTTTACTTACTGTAGGGTATGTGAGCGGGGCAGGAAGGAGACCAGCACCAACAGGGAGGCTGCCCTTGACCTCTGTAGGTGGACCCAGGTGAAGGTGATAAAGCACAAATGGGATTTTGTGGGCATTTTCTTTCCTTTTTTTTTTTTTTTTTTAAAGATTTTATTTATTTGACAGACAGAGATCACAAGTAGGCAGAGAGGCAGGCAGAGAGAGAGTAGGGAGGAAGCAGGCTCCCTGCTAATTAGAGAGCCCGATGCGGGGATGGTCTCAGGACCCTGGGATCATGACCTGAGCCGAAGGCAGAGGCTTTAACCCACTGAGCCACCCAGGCACCCCTTGTGGGCATTTTCTTAACTGGACAGCGTGCCTAGAGGGCGACATCCCAGCCCACCCCGAGTGGACAGAAGGGCAAACGTGGGCAGTGTGGCATAGGTACTAGGTCAACCTGTGTGTTCAGGTGGTGGGGGCCACTCACTTCTGAACCACAGGCTGTTCTAAGCCAGCGCCCGTGGCATCAGATGGTGCTCCCCCCACCTGCATCCTTGGCCTCACCCATCCTCCCTCCTACCCTTCTCAGGTATCACCAGCAGTTTTCCAGAGCAAGAGGGTCTAGGGTGGGGGTGGCTCGGAGACAGCTGGCCGCTGAGCAGAGACCACAGCCTGATTGAGCCATGAGGAAGAGTAGTCCTGGCCGGGGCCAGGCTCCACACTGGGGTGACTGGGGGAGCAAACAGTCCGTCTCATGGTTTTGCTTTCACGCTGTGTCCTCGGAATACCTTTCATTGCAGTCTCGATGCCATGAGCATATTGGCAATAACATACTAGTTAGGATCACTGTCCTCCTTTTCCCCACTCCAAGCTTCTGCCTCTAAAGCAGGCGTGAAACTGACAGATTCGAGCCAACGGGATCGGCACGCCCATACCTTTCCACGATGATGCCCCCTTTTGGGATCTAGTGCTCAGGGCATAAAGATGAGTTGAAGGAATCGGCTCCCTCTCTAAGTGCTTTTCAGTTGTGCGGTTGCCAAGAGGAAGTAAGCGACTGGGTGGGGGTGTGCACAGCTTCTAGTTGCAGATTAAATGGCCCCCTGGCTCCTCAGACCTGCCCTGCCATCCACCCAGCCCACATCTGGTCAGCAGCCTGGAAGCGGGAAGACAGAGGCCCTTCTGAGCATAAATATGGGGGGGTGGCAGGCAGCAGGGGTGTTTTCTTTGGCAAAGCAGGCTTGGAATTTCCACACGCCTGGCTGAGCAGGTGCTTGGCTCCTCCCCACGTTGGGGGTGCAACACGAGCCCCGGAGCCTGTAAACCTTCCAGAACATATGCTCTGGATTCTGGAAAAGGCATCAGGGTAATGCTAGGCTGGGCTCTGCTTTATATGTCCTACTTCTGCATCACAGGTGCCCCTGGTCCCTGTCTCTGGATCTTTGGACACCAACATGACAAGTCCTGATGGGTTTTTCTTGTCAAGACTTGGGGTGTAGCAGCAAGCCCAGGTTCATATTAATCAAAAGGATTCAGGAGCTTTCCATGCCTGTGATGGAATTTTTTTTTTTAAAGATTTTGTTTAATTATTTGACAGACAGAGATCACAAGTAGGCAGAGAGGCAAGCAGAGAGAGCGAAGAGGTAGCAGGCTCCCTGCTGAGCAGAGAGCCCGATGCGATGCGGGGCTCAATCCTAGGACCCTGGGATCATGACCTGAGCTGAAGGCAGAGGCTTCAACCTACTCAGCCACCCAAGTGCCCCCCTGTGATGGAAGCTTAACACTGATTTTCTTGGGTCTTTTTGTGCCCAAACCAGCCTGCCTGCCCACCAGCACCCTGCCTCCCTCCCCAGGGCCAAGGCTATTCTCTCACTGGCAAGGGGGGCAGCGAGGTCACTCCCTCATTGCCCTGATCCCCTTCCAATTTATGTCAGGGGATCATAAAACAGGGGAGCCCACAAATACCCTGGAAGTAGGCAAATAGCGACATGAGAAACATAGGCAGATGGAATGTTTGAAAAATGATGAAAATTTGGCATCTCTGCCAATGAATGACTTATAAACTAAGAAATGGAATTTTGGGGATGATAGGCTCTCTCCTGGACTTAAGAAAAAAAAAAAAACAAACAAACCACAAACCCCACTTTTTCATTTTAAAGTTCCTAAGCAGAGTTCAGTGCTTACTATCATTTGGGTGTGGCTCTTGGTTTGGCTCAGGGTTGTAACACCTCCTGTTATCAAAGACCAGATATTTGGAAACTTCCATGTCCAAAACTGAGGCCAGAGCCTGGACACATGCTGCCTTTGAGTTGCCAAAATCCCTGACCTGCATTTCATGTATGGAAACTTGAGTACTTTAAGCAGGACACGCCCCGGAGCCTGGCACTCACTCTGCTCATATTGGCTCCTCTCTGCCGTTCCTTCCTCCCGCCCTCTCTCCCGCCCTTCTTTCTAAAACACCTTTCCAGTGAACTTCTTTTATCTGGTCTGCTAGTCCTCAGAAGAGCAGCAGGGGGTTCTGCTTCCAAGCCAGAGATGGAGCCAGAAAGGACAGCTTGGCAGTGGAGTTCGAGACCAAAAAATGGTTTAAAATGGAGAACTCAAAAGTAGGGCAACTCAGAAATTGTGATCCAAACATAATAATAATAATAAAAAAAAGTACATACATACAAACTTGCTCATACATTTTATGAAGTTTGGAGAAGTCAACTGTAGTTTTTGCTTAGGAGCCCAATTTAATACAAATGATAAATTCTATACCTACATTTTTAAAGTCTGGGCAAATGCATCAACAGTGTTGGGTAAATGAATTCCTATTTGTCTCATTTGTTCAGAATTATAAGGGAATGGAGCTTTGGAGTGTTTGAATAAGAGGTTAACTATAGGTAATATCTAATAGCTTTTTTGAAGGTGTTTTCTATGGGATAGAAACTGTGATATGGTCTTTGAAAAAAGTGCACTGGCCATGGAGCTTTGGAGTGTTTGAATAAGAGGTTAACTATAGGTAATATCTAATAGCTTTTTTTAAGGTGTTTTCTATGGGATAGAAACTGTGATATGGTCTTTGAAAAAAGTGCACTGGCCA
>NC_081565.1:49511205-49526979 GCF_022355385.1 Mustela nigripes
CCGAAGTTTGGGAGAAGCTGCAGATTCTAGCACCCTGTTGAGTTTCATACTGCATAATAATATTTTGAAGGCTCTGTGAAAGTTTACAGTATAGGAAACTTATTCCACTTTGTATAATCCAGTACGTGAATTAGCATTCTTGCGATTACAAGTCCTTAAGCAAAAATGGGAATTTTTTGATTCAGGCATTTGAACAATCTAAGGCTTTATCTGTGGGATTCAGACACAGCTGAATCCAGGAGCTTGAAGGAGATGTGGTGGGTGCTTGGTCTTCATCTTTTGCTTTATTTTCTTCTCTGTTGCCTTCTTAGGCCTTTTGCATGTGGTGGTTT
Organism: Mustela nigripes; assembly: GCF_022355385.1. NCBI lineage: Eukaryota > Metazoa > Chordata > Mammalia > Carnivora > Mustelidae > Mustela > Mustela nigripes. The sequence continues at coordinate 49,511,538 of NC_081565.1, forward strand.
CTAGCAATTTGAAGCTTATAACATCCTTTTAACCAAGGGCTTCTCCCTTCCAGTGGTTCCAGTAAAAATCTCTGACATGAGTCTCTGTTGCCTGGCTTGAGTCTCTTGCTGATCCCTGAACTGATTGCCATGGCCAGGGAGGAAGAAAATCCTCCTTGTCCAGGATTGAATCAGGGTCCACCCCTAGACTGAGTAGTGTGTGTGGATGAGGTCAACCCCGTGCAGACTACAGGAACTGTGGGAGGGCTTGGGAGGGGATGGGTCCCCAAAGGAAGCGGAGGGATAATTTCCTGGCAAGGGGAGGGATGAATCCTGAGCTGGCAGAAGCAACCGTTTCCACCTCGGACAATAGAGCCCGTTTATTGTGTAAAACCTGTTGGAACACACATGGGGAAACCCTGCCAAGTGCTCATCATACGTTGTTCTTGAATATGTTTAGAATACAATAGAATACGTATGCATGCACACATGTGGTTGAACCTTTCTCTGATGATTTATGAACCTTAGTTGATCCTGCCATGCCACAGGGTCAACTCTTAAGTGTTGAAACATTGGGGTCGCTGACCGTTGAAATTATTTGGCTTCATGATAGAAGGGAGGTTCTAGCACTACCAGAGTGCAATGCACAGGGAGCCTGGGAAAGTTCATTTACCAGACAGTGGACATGAGTGTTCTGTCCGGCGTGGAGCGCTCTTGAGCTGTGAGAGCAACAGCACAGGACCTCTCTCAGCATCCACACCTGCCCCCGGCTCTTGTGGTCATCCCGGCTTGGGTGGGAAATGGGGGCTCAGGAAGGAGAAGTAAGTTGGGGAAGTGGAGGAAATGTTTGTAGAACAAGGTGGGTGAACATTGGAAGGCTGCCGGGAATCTGAAAGAAGGGGAAGGCCAGAGAGAGGCAAGAGGCTGTTGATGTTGAAAGTAAAAAGTGAATTTCAAATGCCTTTCGAGGGCTGCACGGCGTACAGGTGTCTGAGCTCGGGGAATGGGAACTGTATGTGTGTGAGGGATTCTCCGCTGCCCCTTGTGCTCAGAGCTCAGACTTCTTGCTAATTGCCTCTGGATACACACAAAGAGCTACAGAAATATTGCTTGGGTTCCAACAGGACTTCTTCTTCTTCTTCTTCTTCTTTTTTTTTTTTAAAGATTTTATTTATTTATTTGACAGACAGATCACAAGTAGGTGGAGAGGCAGGCAGAGAGAGAGGGGGAAGCAGGCTCCCTGCTGAGCAGAGAACCTGACTCAGGGCTCGATCCCAGGAACCTGGGATCATGACCTGAGCTGAAGGCAGAGGCTTTAACCCACTTACTGACAAGACTAATATGTGAGAATGAATGATGATATCCAGGAGCTAAAGGGTATTTGAAAGGATCTTTAATTTTTTTTTTTTTAAGAGTTCGTCCCTAGTGGTGAAGGAAGGGCAAAGGGAGAGCGAATCATAAGCAGGCTCCATACCCAGCATGAGCCTGATGTGGGCTCCATCCCACAACCCTGAGATGGCGACCTGAGCCAAAATCAAGAGCCGGATGCTCAGCTGACTGAGCCACCCAGGTGCCCCTGAAGGGACCTTTATATTTTTCAGTTCTTCGTTAGAAATAATCATATTAAGACTAGATTTTCTTTATTATAGGAAACAGATCCCTTGGGCTTTTTCCAGGAAAAAGGTATTTTCATCTGGTGATTCGGTAACATGCAGTCACATGTGTTGTGTTTGTTTTACTGTAATCTCTCAAATGGAGGGGTTGAGGGAGGTCTTACCTCTCTGTTACCAAGCTTTTGAGGGTTCCGCAGCTCTGGAGATGCTGTACCTCTCACCTTTGCTATCCGCCCTGGGGACCCATCTGACTCGAGGCTGTCATGGGGCCCCTTTCCAGACTCCTGGGCCTGCTGTGGTTCTCACTAAGCTCTTGTTCCAGGGGCACCTCCTAGGGACCTGCCCAGATGGCCCTCAGATGCTTTCCAGCATCTTTTTGGCTTTTATTTTCCATTACTCCATCCAAGCCATCCCCCCGCGGAGGGTTAGTGACTTCAAAACCCTGTCCTCTCCTTTTGCATGTCCCATCTTACGTGTCTCCTCCTCCTCCTGTCCCCCATAAGGCCTGTCTTAGCTCTGGTCATCAGGCTGGTGGGCTACCCTGAGGAGATGACCCTGAGGAGGGGTGCTACCTGAGGGAACGCACAGAGGGAAGGCTCTGAGATGGGCATATTTCTGTGAGGGCTATAGAGACCACGGCCGGGAATTTGGCTCTTACTCCAAGGGGGCCACCGTGAAGTTTGCAACTGAGAAGTGCCCAGATCTGGTATTTGCTTTCACTGTCCCCGTGGTCACCCAGTCTGCTGTGAGGGGGCCGCGGGGGGTCTGGCAGGAAGCTTACTGCCTAAAGGGTGAGACAGCCCTCACTTGGCTGTGGAAGGGGGCTGACGAGAAAAGGCATGTTCTGAAGGCAGGCTGTGGGGCGTTGCTGACTGGAGGTGCGGTGAGAGGAAGTGGGAATCAAGCGTGACTCCAGAAACTCCGAGACAAGGAGGACAGGGTTTGGGGAGGCCTGGGGGGACATCTGAAGGCTGGATGACTTAGCAGGCTTCCTCCTGAGAAGTGAGGTAAGGGTCTCTGAGGAGGCTCTGCACTGAGACTGGCCTGGCCCTTCCACTTAGTGCCCTGGTTCCCACGTGGCCCCTGGGAAGAGGTGCTCAGAGCATCTTGCAATTTCTAGAAACTTTTCCTCTGTTTCCCTTCTCTGCACTATGACCCATAGGGAGAAAGGGGTCTTAAGTATATAGGGATGGGTTCCTGGAAGTTAGGGTTCCAGACACCAGGATTAGACACATCACGGTCCTTGTGCTGAGTGTTTGAGGGGGGAGGCGTCTGCTTGGAGGGTGAGCATGGCTTTCTTGAGACGGTTGCTTGCCTCTCCTTCCCTCCCTCCCCTCTCCCTTCTCCAGTCTCTCCAGCCACCGTCATTCAGGTCTTCTCCCTCAGGATCTCTCTGTCCTTTTATCACATCACACAGTTTAACTTTTCTTGGTCACTTTCTTGTGTATTCCTACCCACCATCATTTCAGCAGAACAAAAGATCATTGTTTTGGGAAACTGGTTAGAAGAGTGAATATTATATGTAACTTTTCAAATAAGTATTTTTATTTTCTTTGGGTAAATACCCAGAAATAGAATGACTGAATCATATGGTATTTTTTTTTTTAAAGATTTTATTTATTTATTTGACAGACCGAGATCACAAGTAGGCACAGAGACAGGCTGAAAGAGACAAGAGAGGGAAGCAGGCTCCCTGCTGAGCAGAGAGCACAATGTGGGGCTCGATCCCAGGACCTTGGGATCATGACTTGAGCCGAAGGCAGAGACTTTAACGCATTGAGCCACCCAGGCACCCCTCATATAGTATTTCTTTAATATTTTGAGGAAACTCCATACTGTTTCTGCAGTGGTTGCACTAATTTGCGTTCCCACCAACAATGCACGAGTGTTCTTTTTTCTTCACATCCTTGCCAACACGAGTGGGAGAGTGGGGGGCGGGCAGAGGGAGAAGGAGAAGAAGATTCCCTGCTGAGCAGAGAGCTCGATGCGGGGTTCAATCTCAGGACCCTGAAGTCATGACCTGAGCCAAAGGTAGATGCTTAATCAACTGAGCCACCCAGCGCCTCCATTTCTTGTTTTTTAAATACTGGCCATTCTGACAGGTGGGGGTGATCTCTGATTGTGGTTTGATGTGTGTTTCCCCAGTGACTCATAATGTTGAACATTTTTTCATGTGTCTGTTAGACACTGAGATGTCTTTGGAAAAAACATCTATTCAGGTTCTCTGTCCGTTTTTTAATCAGATTTTTCTGTGTGTGTCATACAGATTTTTAAAATATATTTTGATATTAACATCTTATTGGATATAACTCGCAAATATCTTCTCTCATTCACTACATTGCCTTTCTGTTTTGTTGATGGGTTTCTTTTGCTGTGAAAAAGCTTTTTATTTTGGTTCCAACAGTTTTTGTTTTTGTTTCCCTTGCCTGAGGTGGCATGTGCATAAATATGTTGCTAAGCCCACGAGATTACTGCTTATGTTTTCTTTTAGGAGTTTTATGGTTTCAGATCTCAAGTTTAGGTCTTTGATCCATTTTGCTTTATTTTTGTGGGTGGTGTGAGAAAGTGGTTCAGTTTCATTTTGCTTGTAGCACATCAGTTGTTTCCACACCGTTTACTGGAAAGACCCTCTTTTCTCCATTGTATATTCTTGCCTCCTTTGTCCTAGATGGATCATTTATGACCTCTATGTTTAGTGGACCCTTATCTGCAGTAGTCAAGATATGGAAGTAACCAAGTGTCCACTGATTAATGAATAAAGATGTGGTGTATATGTGTGTGTGTACACACACACACAATGGGCGAATATTACTCAGCCATAAAAGCGTGAGATCTTGTCATTTGCAACAACATGGATGGACCTAGAAGGTATTATGCTAAGAGAAATAAGTCAGAGAAAAACAAATACCATATGATTTCCCTCATACGTGGAATCTAAAAGACAAAATAACCCAACAGACAAATTCTTAATTGCAGAGAAAAACTGGTGGTTGCTGGAAGGGAGGTCGGTGGGGGGAATGGGTGAAATAAAGGTGATTAAGAGGTTATAAATTGGGCGCCTGGGTGGCTCAGTGGGTTAAGCCACTGCCTTTGGCTCAGGTCATGATCTCAGGGTCCTGGGGTGGAGCCCCGCATCGGGCTCTCTGCTCAGCAGGGAGCCTGCTTCCTCCTCTCTCTCTCTCTCTGCCTGCCTCTCTGACTACTTGTGATCTTTCTCTGTCAAATAAATAAATTCTTTTAAAAAAAAGTTATAAATTAAATAGGTCACAGAGATAAAACAGCACATCGTCAATAATACTGTGATAACATTTCACGGTGATGGATGGTGACTGCATGTATCATGGTAAGCGTTGAGTAATATATAGAATTGTTGAATCACTGTGTGGTACCCTTGAAACTAATAAAATGTATGTCAATTATACTTTAGTAATAAAAAAAGTGGAGGGGATAGTATAGATAATTGTAATTTGATTCTATTTTTCTGCCACAAATCCAAACCTGGCCCTGTAATAAGTGGATATGTGCCATGAGGGAAGAAAAGAGAGCTGGGGTGGGGAGAGAGCTTTGTGAACTCAGGATTCCCTGCCTTTGACATTGACTTTGGGTCTCAGGCTCTATCTATCTCTCTGGGCTGTCAGAGAGCTGAGGGGCCCAGCTTCCCAGCTTTGCTACAGGGCAGCAGGGGGGAAAAAGTTGTTAAGTGTAGCAATCTTGAGGAAGCATTATGGACACATTTTATAGCCTCCATATTTGCTTGTATTAGGTCCCAGGAAAGATCTCATAAGGAGAGAGCAGGTGGTCGTGGGTGTGCTGGTTGATATTCTAGGGCTTCTGGGAAGGTAAAAAGGGGGAAGGGAATGAATCATGGGGCTTTCAAGGAACTGAGGCCAGTCGCCCAGAGACAGTGACCAGAGATGAGGTTACAGGGCACCTCAGGACTTTTTAAGGAGTCCATTTCTTATCCTGACACCAGTGGGAAGGTGCACAAGGTTTTGAAATCGAGGACTGGTATAACCCAAACCATCTTTTGAGAAGATCTCTTTGTGGGTGGATATAAGTCATTTTGGCTAATCACCGATTTCTGGGTTATCTTGGCAAAATGGGTTGCTCCATGGAGAGAGGTTGGAACTCTGTCTCCACTTACGCAGCCTCACTCCCTAAGGTGATGTGTTTCACCAAAAACAATCCCAGCCCGAATTGTGGCACAGGCATAAAGGTTAGCACACTGGCCCAACAGTCCTATAACCTGCTCTTTGAACTCAAGTCTTTTTGTCCAACCCTAGGCACTCTGACAGTTACTCCAGGGGTGAATGTTCCTATGATAAGATCAACCCAAAACGTCTCTAGTCAAATCTAGCAAACTAAGCCAGGTGGGGGCAGGCACAGAACCAAAGCCAGCTCTGGACTTGGGGCTCCAGGCTGTTAAATTTGCCGGATTCTTCGACTGTTTTTCACAGGGGTGCTGGATCTGGGTACGCTTTCCAGACCTTCAGAATGGCTCATTTCACTGGTATGTAATTAACGAACTTCATTGTAATGAGCAAGCCCTCTGTTGCAGACTTAGATAACCGTATTTGATAAGGCTTGCAGTGATCACTTTTGGAGGGTGTATTTATGACGGGGTAATTCAGTGTGAGCTAACTGTCTCTGAGGTGTAGATTTAAGGTAATTTTACACGTATGCCTCAGTTTACACTGATGTCTTTGCAGGCAGTATAACAATAGTTCTAGCTGCTGTGTGGGGAGTGGATTGGAGGAGAGAGTGGGCGAGAGTAGATTTATCCTGTCAGGATACTTTTGCAAAGTCCTGCTGAGAGAGGATGAGGAATGGAAGGAGCGATCCCTGGGTGCTGACTGCAGAAAGAACCATATGAGGAAGAAAACTGAGCTAGAGAGTCCCCCCAAACTTGGGACTTTATAGAGTAGGATATGTTGGCGTTTGTGGTGAGATGCGTCTGCTTTCCTGACTGGACTCTGAGCTCCCTGAAAGCAGGGACTTGGCTTTCCACCCTCATGTCCCCAGGGTCCAGAGTGGGCCCAGCTCAGGATTGGTGCTTAGGGAAGAGGAAGTTGTTAAGTGATAGGAAGAGAAATCAGGGAGGAGAGGAGAGGAGATGGGATAAAGGCTTACCTGGAGGGGGTGGGGTGGGGTGGGTGGGAGGTAGACTGAGGTCCACTAGGACCAGATGAGAACTTGGTTATTGTCCATCTCAGAAGACCTTGGTGCCAAGGCTAGACCTTACCATTGCAGAGGGAGTGGAGGATTCAAATCATCCAGGGCTTGCTCTCAGGTCATTACTGTATCTCCATTCTAATAGGAAGGGCTTGTGCAGGTGAAGACATTCAGCTTGACTGTGACTGACCCATCATTTTGGCACCTGGCCCTGGGCCTGTGACATGCCAAGCTTCAGCCATAGGACAGAACTGCCTAAATGATGGACCGAACAACTTCATCATCCTTCAGTGACCTCAGCTAAGTCATTTTCCGGCCCCTTCATTGTTATTTAAAGAAGTGATGGTGAGGATTGGGGAACAGAAAATCAAGCCCAATGACACATTCCATCAGCACGCCCCCTGCCCTGACCATTAAGTATTTCCTGGAGTTGCTCACTTGGTAACTAAGTTGTTCACAGCTTGTCTTCCTTCCTTTATGGGATTTGTAACAAGGTCAACCCTAGCCATCACAAAGGCCCCGAGGAGGGCTGTTTATGTCATCTTGGAAAAGGAGGCAGGTTTCTGAGGCATGCTTTCTGGTCTGGACGCTGACCGCGCAGTTTCTCAGGCCCTCCTCAACATTCTGCTTAAACAAACATTATTTATGTTCAGCAGGAGAACCATTCCCCACTGTCTGCTTTCTCTTCACTCACATAAAACTGCACATTTAATTTCTGTTTACACATATATAAACCATATCTTTAGGAGCGGCCTGGGAAATTCTTGGTTGAAGACGGATTTTGCCTTTGGAAAACACAGAGGTGAGTGACATCTGTATATTGTGTTATCATAAGCGTGACACATGGGGTTGATTGGGACCAGGTGCTTCCCAGAACCCATCTGAGTGAAGTTGTAAACCTTGAGTTGACAGGCAAGGTGACAGCCCAGTTTTTGTGAGCAAAAGCTTGATTACCATCTCTGCCTTCCAGGTTAGAGGTAGCAGCCAACAGTGGAAAACCTTGGGGTGCTATGAATAAGAAGCTGAGCTTCAGCCAAAGATAACAATATCTGATGAGCTTGCCCACCTTTGACCTTTAAAAGCATCTCCCCGTGGACAGCATGGGTGGGTGGGGGGGACAGATGATAATTTGGGGTCTGCCTTAGCCTTACAGGATGGGTAGATTCATTGAGCATTCAATTCTGTACTGGTGAAGGCTTGTGTCCACACCAGTACTTTCTTCTTTGACAGTATGAGATACGGGTAGATAACCTTCCCTTATTTAACTATTACTCCGTGTATACTGAGTCTGAATCCTGAAGTCTTTAAATCGTGGCTCGTTCACTGACCAAAATGAGGTACAGAGAGGGACCAAACCTAGGGGAATGTCACCTTATTTTGTTTCCTAATTTACCTTTCTTTGGGTAATTCACTCAACAGGTGGGTTGGGTTATTTCCAAGAGCTCTATCCTTCTCTTCAGCCCACAATTCCCTTACCCTTTGTGGATGAATTTGCCTCTTTTGGGGAGGCCCACCGATAGATTATCGAGCTCTAACTTGTCTCACTTTAGCTGAGAACCATTAAGAAAATTGGGTTATTTTCTTTGGATTTATTGGCAGGAGGAGGTGAGGGGATACTAGCGTGCTGTTTGCGAGGAAGTATACCCCTTGGTAAGTGAGATATCCTTGATTTGAGCTTTTATATTACACATATGTTTGCTTTTGAATGAACAGTTCTCTGTGATTTTTAAGTAAATTGTAAGAAATGGTAGCTCTGTGTACATGTGGGTATTCTGAATTAAAATTAGATTTGTACATTGAGGTTACCAGACAATGCCTGTCCTGGGAAGTATTTCTGAAAGTGTGTGAATATTCTGGTGAGTCTTGGTTCACTAAGGCCTCTCCTATTTACGCTGTTGTATATATTACACGGTTGTGTAGTGCTGAACTTGGCAGCAATGACTGATGTCCTTCTCAGTCAAAAATGGAAACATGGCGACAGTCTGGCAAAGCTGATGATGGGGATATGAAAGAGCATGAATGCTGCCAAGCTTGGTCCCTCACCTCCCTTCTTCAGGGTCGCGTGGGTGATAAGAATGGTTGACACCCAGTGGGTGCTTCAGTGACACAATGGGCGATCACAGATTTCCTCAGTGCAAATGACCTAGTTTTCTCACAAAAACCCTCTCTTGTGAGACATCCTCTTTCTAAAGGTGAGGAAACTGAGGCCTGGATGAGCTTTGGCGGTTAGTGATCACTCTGGTCTGGCTGGGCCCCAGATTTTCTGGGCTCATCTTGTCAAAGGCCTGGAAACTTCAGAGGCCAGGCAAGGGGTCTTTGGTTGGTAGAAGGAATTCCAACCCTGGGACTGGCCTGTGGTTTAGATTCCAAACTTTTATACTGTGGTTGGTGGCATCCTTCTAGGAATCTCTCCTTTTTCCCTGCTGAGATCTGTGATTTTGGCTGGAAATTTTTCCACACGTTCTGTTTGTGCCCTTCCCACTATTCAAAACTTCCTGGGTTTTTGCTCTGGCTTCTCTGACTCATTCTGCAACCTCCCCCTGCCCATCTCCCTGCCCCCCCGCCCCCCCGCCGGGGTCTCTGTAGGATATTATTTGGTTTCTGGCATGTGAGTATTTATAGTTCTAGCATTGGCTTTTTCTTTAAAGTGAAACCTAAAAGTCCTTAGAAAATAACTGGAATTTCAGCTAGAGCTTTCTAGTTTATTTTTACATGGATTAACAGACTGTAATATGCTGCGTGAGTTGCTGGAAGACAGGCTGGAGTTGGGCTTTGGGGCTGGGGGGTCCTCTCAGGTGCCTCCCACCAAGGTCCTTGTGTAGCCATCCTCTGGGCCTGGGGACTGGCTGCCCATTCGCAGGAGCCAGTTGATAAAACAAAACAAAACAAAACAAAAACAAAACTCCATGGGCGCTTTGATTTTTCTCTTGTGCTTCCTACTGTAGCTTTATTTCTACTAAAATGTTTTACAAATTGGGAGCTTGGGGCCTTAGAATGCCATCAGAATAGATTTTAGGGGATGAGAAAGTGACATGTCCCACTGTCCTCAAGCAGTAGGGAAGAACGGTGCCCACGAAGGTGGCCAGGCGTGGTCTGCTCCTATGCATGGGAGCCATTGCTGGCAGAGCGGGTGGGAAAATGGCTCTGGCTAAAAAGCCAGGCTTCTAGGAGGTTGATCCCTGTTCCATCCGCTGGTTGACCCCAGCCTTCTCTGGGCCTCTATCTACCTATATACAAGTGGATGGTCCTAGGGCTCATGGGAGGATGACATGTAGTGATGATCTGTAAATGTCAGGTCCTACTAAGGGTGCCCATCCAGAATTTCAGCACACGGTTACATCAGACTGTGCATATCCCTGCACCCAAGTCTGCACCTGCCTCCAGAGATTCCAGGTCTTCTTTTGAAAGGTCCTGGGGCTCCCATCTTCCCACTGTGCAGGGCTGTAAATGAGATGATTGTCAAGGACAGTACTAAGCCTGAATATGGGCATGTCCACAGATGTAGCTCCTTTGGGTTGACTTACAGATCTGGCCCTTCGGGCACGGACCCCCAGTTTCCCAGGTAGAGCTGAAAACTGTTAAGTCTTCCATGTCAGCCAAGTCCTCGTAAGTGGCTGGGAACCACCTTCACCCCCTGCGTAGAATAAGACAGGGAAGGCTGGGCTTAACAGAGACTCAGACGACCAGTTTTAAATAAATAAGCTGTATTATCTGTACAAAAAAATATAAATACAGTTTTGTGTTTTAGAGGAGGAAGTGCCTCCTTCCACATTATTCAGCCGCTCTAATCACCTTGTGCTGCTGCTGAGTCACGATTCACAGAACAAACAGTAAATGTACATTCATCTCATGCAAGGAGCTCGCTACTTCCCACCCCAAACCTGGGTCCTCCAGGCTCACTCTGAAACCCACTCCAGCTGCTGCAGCCTGACACGAGGCAGAGGACACCTGCCATTTAGGAAACGTAAATATCGGCCACTGGTTTTCCATAGCTTTTGAACTAGAAATCACCAACCACGTCAGTTAATAGTACGGAATTGGTCTTCTTTGTTCCGTGCGTAACTATTGAGTCACAAGTGAATCCCCTCTTACTGCCCTGTCATCCCATGTTAGCTTTACAATGAATTCTGTACACAGTGAATGGACCTGGAGTTAAACATCAGGTTCTATTAAAAATAGGAACAATACAATAATTACCACTGAGTAATTACAGGAACACAACCGCAGGAAGTTAATAAAAAGTCTGCCAAATACTTTGTTTTCTGGATGACAATGTACAATTATTAATATTGCACTTTTTTTATACAAGAAATCCTAATAAATATTCACAAAAGATATACAGACATAGAAAACATTCTCTTTTATTTTAAATAAACAGGACACTGATTTTTAGTAACATGATTTCTTAGAGCCCATCGTGGTGAGGAAGAAAGAGACCCACATTAATTGTCCATAGCTCCCCTGTGGAGAACACAGCTTAATATTGTCTTACACCCCCCCCCCCCCCCCCCCCCCCCCCCCCCCCCCGCCACTGCCCTGTCTCTGACTTCCAGGCGCCCTGGTATCAGGGGTGGCCCTGGGGCTGAGTGGCATTTTGCAAGTCTGTATGTGGGGGGTGGGGTGGCTGATCTGAGGGTTGAGTGATGGTGGCCAGCAGGGGGAGGTGGCCAAAGCCCCTCTGCTGAAAGCAATTTGCCAAATAGTCCCAGAATTTCAGGTTTGCCACAAGACTGTCTACAGCCATTTAAATGTAGCTGATGGGCATTTATGGAAGGGTGTTTGCTGCCTTGCTTATGAATTCCTAAAATGGGTGGTAATTCATTTTCATAAGGTTCGTAGCACTTCATTGCATCGGGGGAACAGGTTGAAAAGCCTTTGAGGACCCTCCTACAAGCTTTAGTTACCCTACGGCTTTGCCACCACACCCTGTCCCCCTGCCTCAAGCTGCTGTGTAAACCAGAGGGGAGCTCTCATCGTGCTCCTGGAACGGCCCGCACAAAGCCAGCTGTCCCACCCCATGTCCTGGCCAGCTCTGGAAGTGGCTCTCGTGACCTGGTGGGTCCTCTCTGACATACTGACCCCAGTCCCTTAAGTGGAGCAGCATTGGCCATCTAGGCAGAAAACCCAGTCTATTCATGCCCAAAATGCCCTGGGTGCATGTCCGCAGTTGATCCTGGGTTGGGATGGTGGTGGTGTGGGACTTGTGATTTAGGCAGAGATGCCAGGGCTGTCCTGCCTGCAAAACCAGAGCCTGAGGTCCCACTAGCTTCTCTCCGGGTGTAGAGGCCGCCATGTTCGCTGAGATGGCACTGGGAGTGTGGACTCCCCTCCAATGCAAGGGGGAGGGTATGTGTCCTACTGCATGGCGTGGGCCCCCAGAGTCTGTGCCCTCTAGGAGGGCAGCAGAGTTCAGTGTCCCTTCCCTTCTCCTACCTGCACTGCCCCACTGAGGACCGTGCACAGGCTTCTTTTGGCTTCTGTACCCTTCCCCCCACTTTGTGTTTGGCCTCACGTGTGCTGTAGCCCCCCCTGGATGGTCTCCTCCTGACTGCTGTGTATTGGTGCTTTGAGTTCTCACGGCTCCCCACCAGAAGCGCTGAGTTCTGGCCTGGGTTCTTCTGGACAGTGTCCTCCCCTTCCTGCTTGCTCTTCCCAAGGCAGAGGAGGACACAGAGCAGCAGCACACTCCTGGGGTGATAGCATGCTACCAGGGGAGACACAGTTGGTGATCTGAAGTCCATTTCAAGGCTTTACAAATGCTGTCACCCTCCCTCCCGTCTCTCATCTGCTCTTGGCCCTGACTCCCTGCTGTCCTCAGGAGCTGTGCCGGCCTCTTCCAGGGTCTGTCTGGGACCCACGGTGGGGAAGGCGTCTGCTCTGTGACCTCCTTTAGACCCTTTTCCTGGTCTTGCCCCGACATCCTGTTCTCCAGCTAACTGAGAGAGAGGACATGCTGAGGTCCTCCTGTCTGGGGTGGGAGAGGAGGTCAGACGAGGGTGTGTGTGGTGGGGATGGGGAGAGGGCAATAAATAAATAAACAAAGAAAGCTTCAGTTCTGTCCAAGGTGGTGGCGTGAGTCCTCTGTGTGGCCAGGGTGGGGTTCCGCCCTGGGCCCCATCTTCACGCTTTGCCACAGGTCCCACAGCAGCGAGATTTGAACTGGCTGAGCTGGCAGAGTTTCAGCTGCTTCACCTTCTCGCAGTACCTGGTGGTGTCCCTGCATTCCACTGGGAAGGGGACAGAAGCAAGATGTGAAACAGAGCCCAAGACCTGGGGCCCAGGGAGCTCGCTGGGGTCTGCCTTGGGCAGTGGGCTCCTGGGCAGGAGGGGCCACTGCTGTCTGGCACCTGGAGGCTCGTCCTGTGTTGGTGGAACTCAGTCACGTGCCTCCCAGGCTGCCCCCGGGGTGCCATGGTGGGCTGGCTGATGGGGGCGCCCCCTCTATTTCCTTACCCTGTCCATCTAAGCCTGTCTCCTCCTTCCCCTGACGGTGCCTGACCTGAGCACTGTGGTATGCTAGCTCTAAATGAGATGGACCTTAAATCTTGGTGCTGATTTGGGGGGTGGACCTCTGTGACTAACACAGTCTGAACTACTTAGACTGAATGTTAGTATAGATGGTGGTGAGCTCTTGGCCCACAGATGGGTCAGCGCCACCCAGAGAACAAAGATCACCTCTCCTTGGTGTATAAGCAAGGGGACAGCGTGCCCATGGGGCATCTGCCTCAGCCCTGGCGACCTGATGCTCGGAGAGGCCCCGTTTGGGAGACCCCTGCATGGCCACGTTCTAAAATTTCTTCTTCTTTGCCTCCTACTTTGTCTTCATCCCTTCCCTTTGTCCCACCTCCAGTTTGTTTCGGGTCCAGAGGAAGAAAGAATACCCAACTGGATGCAAATGCCAATGTTGGGCAGAGGAGAATCCAAACTTGAGGAATGGGGGAGTGAAGGAGTATCCGATCCCGAGGGGTGGGGCCCCCTGGCAGTGAGCCCCCTTGGGGTGGGAGGGGGGAGGGAGTGTGGCTGCTTCTTGTTCTGCCGGAAGCAGAGTTTTGACGGGTGCAGGCCAGATGGGCAGGCGGTGCTTGGCGCGCTCTCCTTGCGCGGACAATATTTTCTGTCTAGTAGCCTGGCCCCTTGGGGACGCCCTGTCTGCTTGTCCTCTCTGGGTACCTGCCAAGCTACTGCAGGTAAGCTGGAGGCTGATTTCATCTAGCACTGGGCCAGTAGCACCTGGCTTTGCGCAGAGCCACGATCCCCTGGCTTGGCTCGGTGCCCCGGGGGGCAGACTCGGCCAACTTTTATGGCCCAGACATGAGTGTAAACATCCTTGCACACATCTTGGTTTGCTCTCAGGCACCCTTCTGAAAAGACCCAACTCTGGCCCCAGCTCACGGTCCCTGGGAAACCTGATCGTGGGCCCTAGGTTCAGGTTTGGTCCCCAGGCTTGCTCTTTGCCCCCCCCCCCCATGCCCTTTGGGGAATGGGCCGCAGGCTCTTTGGGGTTGGCACGTACTGTTTTCGCATGGGGTGATGTTGCAACGCTGCCAGTTGGCCGGCCGGGGCCCCCAGGAGCACAGGTGCTCGGGCACAGCCTTGTTGGTGCGGGCATGCACGCACTCCACGCGCCGGGCCTGGAAGCCGTAGTTGCCGCACGTCGCCGTGCACAGGCTCCACAGGCTGACCCTCCAGTGTACGCTGCAGGCTTCTGACCAGCAGTTCTGGGTGCTCACGGGCCTGTGGGAGGTGGGGGGCAGGATTAGGGTCTGCGGCGGCAGGGGTGGGATCGGGGAAGGCTGGGCAGCCCTTCAGGCCTCTGGAGCTAGCAGAGGTGGGTTCTGATCTCTATTGGTGAGTGGCTGTAGGATCTCAAAAGGCCATTGGCTCTCACTGGGCCTCGTACTCAGCTCTGTGAAGTCTGTATCACTGCATGGTCCAGGAATGAAGTCTCTCCAGGATTCGGGCTGACAGAGGAAGGGGCTTGGTGGGGATCATAAGTCCTCACCCCAAGGGAACATCCACAGGCCAGTAGGACTGGGAGCAGGGACTGGATGGGAATGTTTTTAGGCCCAGAGACCAGCATCCTCATTTTAGCCTAACTTCTGTTGGGGGGCCAACAAACGTGAGGGGCTACTGGAGCCCTTGAGGTCTAGTGATCCCCACGTGGGCCTCACTTCCTGCCCATCCCAGGGCTAGTGCAGATCTCCTGCAGCATCAGGCCAACCCCAGGGGAACAGCACCCTCTGTGCTCTTTATCTCCAAAAGGAGGAGGCCAGCCTGGTCCATTAAGTAAGTGCAAGGCCGCCCCGGGGCCATCTATCTCTTGGGAGAACAGGGGCCCCAGGGAAAGCGAGGTGAAAGGGCAGGGCGTCTGACCGTGCAGACCATGGGATGCTGGAGGAGAAACGTCCTCCCAATACTGTCTGTCCATGCTGTGGACACAGGGCCTGGGGAATGGAGGTCTGCGGCTTTCTCCTACCTCGGAAGGGCGCTGCACTGCTCCGATGGTAAGGTGATGCCATCCCGTGTCTGGCAGAACACTTGTCTGTGTTGCACGGCTAGGTGAGGCCCGATGCAAGGCCCGTTGCACTGGGAAGCAGGAGAAGGTGACATGTATGTTAGCCAAGGTAAGGGTGGCAAGGGGGGTGCAGGGTGCAATGCTCAGGCTGCGGGGGGGGGGG